>NW_008669684.1:0-232 GCF_000695815.1 Acanthisitta chloris
ACCTAATGTATAGAATAAGCCAATCAGTAGAGAGCACACTAAGCCAAGAAAACTATAAGTACCTGTGGATATCTACAATAGGACGACATCTTGCTTGCATCAAGCTGCGTCCCATCTCTCCATCATGACACTGTACAACCAGTGAGCAGGAAAGTAAAGATGAGTGAATGTCTGGCATGGATATGATACCAGTGTGTGGTGAATGGAGGACTGGAGCATCTCCCCCGTGAGG
>NW_008669684.1:905-10167 GCF_000695815.1 Acanthisitta chloris
GGTGGTGAGACACTGTCCCAGGTTGCCCAGGGAGGCTGTGGCTGCCCCAACCCTGGCAGTGTTCACCGCCAGGTTGGCTGAGCCTTGAGCAACCTGCTCTGGTGGGAGGTGTCCCTGCCCAGGGCAGGGGGTTGGGGCTGGATCATCTCTGAGGTCTATTCCAGTCCTTAAAATTCTGTGATTCTATGTTCTCAGTTACTAACTCAATGATTTTAGAGGCTGGAATGGACCTTAGCAACTTGGTGGCCTCCTCTGGACATGCTCCAACCGTTCCATGTTCTTCTCACTCTGAGGACACCAGAGCTGTGTGTAGTATTTCAGGTGGGTCTCACCAGAGCAGAGCAGAGGGGCAGAATTACCTCCCTTGACCTGCTGCCCACACTCCTGTGGATGCAGCCCAGGATTTGGTTTGAGGATAAGCTTCACCATGTGGGATCTACTAGATCTCTGCATGTGCCTGTGCTTGTTCAGCTCACTGAATTGTACCCCCTGTAACCAAGTCTCTTCTTGCAGACAAAGTATTATCCTTCCGAGCTTTTTTTAAGTGGTCTTTGGCATATTGAATCAGTGTCCTGTTTTTAAGAGCTTAGAAACAACTTGGTTCATGCTAAATAATGATTATCTTTTTTAACCTCAGCAGTTTCTTACTAAATTCTTGTGGAAATCAACTGGAAGGTTATTCAGTGAAACAGGTACCAAATATACCTACCCAACTAGCTCTGTGCTTTTATATTCAATCCTGAAGGCTAATGAATCAGAGCCAATTGCTGTGGCAAAATCCAAAAGCAGATATTTGCTGTCCTTGCTAATGGGAGAAAAATAGAGTATTCCCTTGGCCTAAAGGCTCCAGCTGTGATTCTTTTGTAAGTTGGAGTGCATTAAAACAGCTTCAGTCAGCAAGATAAGTTCATTTTTATGACCTTTCTAAACTGTTTTAGCCTGGAACTTGGGAACATCTCTTTGAGACAAAATGTTTAAATTCTTTTGGCTCAAGATTGCTAAGTATCTTGAGGTTTCCTTTGTTTCAGAAGAAAACTCTAAAATCTCTACGAAATTCTGTTTGTGGCAATAATTGTCAAAGGAATGATTAGCTGACAGAGTGTAGCTAAGGTTTTCAATGGTTCTCATCACTACAATACCAGTCTAATAGAGGGGAGCAGCTTTCTCTTAAAGCAGAGACTTCTTGGGTGTACATGGTTACCAGTTGCTGTTGCTACACTTGCAAGTACTTGGAGGAACAAATTGAATTGTCATTTTGTCCTGCAACAGCTGTTGATTTGGCCAAAGAAATGAAAGAAAAGGGCAAACCTCTCTCCTGTGAAAGCTCCCAAGTGTAAAACTCTGGGCTGCTCTGAGAAATGGTTTTGGGACCAAAGTCAAATGAAACAGGTGAGAAAATACAGTTTCCCATCAACTATCACCCCCAAGTCTCTCTTCCATTGCTGCTCTATGTGACTTCCCCACCCAACCTGTAGCTGTGCCTGGGATGGCCATGACTTGCAGGTAGGACCTTGCACTTGATTCTGTTGAGCTTCATGAGGTTTGTATTGTTGCACCTCTCCAGCCTGTCCAGGTCCCTCTGGATGTTCCATCCCTTCCCTCCAGCTGGGACTGCCCCACACAGCTTGGAATTCAGAGCAATTTAATAATTCTTTTTGGTACTCTGAAATTCTTTCTGTTTGTGTTGGTGTTTGGAAGTTTTTTAACAAAGTAAATAGTAGCCCATGGTTGCTATGTAACTCATGTGTCTGTAGCTCATAACTTGATAGTCTCATTTGATAATGCACCAAATCAAAAAACCTCTTTCAGCCTGAACAAAGGAAAGGACACTAAGGTTTTGCACTGCACTAGCAACCAAACCTCGTGCATATTTTTGTGCAAATAAGATTGGTTAAGGAAGTTTCTTCTGCTTTTCATTTACCAATGAAAAGTAGCTCTAACTCTAATTGACCTATCCAGGCATGACTGCTGCTTGCAGTGATCATTAGGACACTGAGGAGTGAGTAGAAATGTCCAGCCGCACCATTTTGTGCAGAAATCTGTACCTTCTGCACGCTGCTGAGCAATGCCAAATGTGTTATTGATCACAGCCGTGATTGGATGGAGGTTAGTGGAGGGGATACCCTCTGCAAATTTTCTCTGCTCCTGCTAAATGTTGTTACCAATGTGCTACAGAAAATAAGGGAGTGTAATGATTTTAGAGTGGCTTTATTGTTGGTTCTATCAAAGCTGAAACACTGCCTGTGTTCCCTTAGCAGACTTTACAGTAGTGGCACCATGAAATATCTGAAGATCATTATTTACTGGAAATAAAAGAACAAGGCAGAAATCGATTACTACAACACTAGATTTATGTCTCCATTGCACTCTATATACATCTCCTATTTGTTCTGACTTCATGGAACGATATTTAATACATAATGGAAAGCGGCTTTTGCTTTTGATTTATTTTTTGTTTATTAGTTTTGGCATTCCTTGGAGAAATTCTGGAAATCAATACTTGGATGTGAGTGTGCCTGGGTGGAAGTTGTGGGAGGCAGTGGCGAGTGATGTATCTGTGTGTTTTTGCACTGACATACATCTGGCATGCTCAGGCCTCTTGTGCTCAGCCTAAGAGGGAAGAAAGTCATATTTCTTCCATCATCTGTTTCCATAAAATGATCCAAGAGGCATAGATAAATTTGGGTAGTTAACTTCAAGCTTGTCCCATTGAAGTATGTAGTTGAAAGTGTACGTATTTGCTGCAGCAAGATGAGAGGTGAAGACAGATGATGGAAAACCTGAGCACAGGCTGACTTAGAATGAGGCAGGGGATGGGGTTGGGGGATGCCAAGTGCTGAGAAATTTCAAGTGAAGTCACAAATTGCTTGAACAAGGACATGACTTTTCTTTTTCTGTCTTGTTACCTGAGAAGTAGCACTTACTTGACTTTTGCCCTTGCCCTAAATCCAGTTGAGCATCTCAGACATTACAGTTGCTGCAGTCCTGTGGTAAGGGAAATGCACAACACTGTCTTACTTAAGATAAAAGAGTAGAGTTTGTTCTAAACATCCTAAAGCTGGACACATGCTGCAGCAGAAGTTGCTATTGCATTAGATCTTTTAGAAATTTGAAACAAATTCAGCCTGGAGTCTTCTCCAGGCTCAACAGCCCCAACTCCCTCAGCCTGTACTCATAGGGGAGATGCTCCAGTGCCCTTAGCAACTTGGTGACCTCCTCTGCACTTGCTCCAACACTTCCATGTCCTTCTCACACTGAGGACACCAGAACTGTGTGCAGTATTGCAGGTGGGTCTCACCAGAGCAGAGCAGAGGGGCAGAATCACCTCCCTTGACCTGCTGCCCACACTCCTGTGGATGCAGCCCAGGCCTGGGTTGGTTTCTGGGCTGAGTTCACACTGCAGCTCATGGGGAGTTTCTCATCCTCCATCATGCCCAAGTCTTTCTCCTCACTGCTGGTTAAAATGACTTCCCCACCCAACCTGTAGCTGTGCCTGGGATTGCCATGGCTGAGATGTAGGACCTTGGACTTCATTTTGTTCAACTTCATAAGGTTTGCATTGTTCCACCTCTCCAGCCTGTCAAGGTCCCTCTGGATGTCTCATCCCTTCCCTCCAGCTGTGACTGCCCCACACACTTGGTGTGCTCAGAGAACTTGCTAAGGGTACACTCAATCCACTGTCCATGTCACCACAAAAATGCTGAACATCCTCAACATCCTCAGTGTATTGTATCCTCTGTGGCTGTGCAGTTTTGAAAACAGCACTACATTGCTAAAACCTCTATCAATAACAATTTCTAGCTGATGTATGTAGCCTTAGGAAAAGAGTCAGCATCAGCTGAAGCCTAACATCACATCTCCAGCAGAGCTTCCTGGAGCAGAGCGATCAATAGCCTCAGTTAAGTTTATGAGGATGCCATGAAATCCTCTAAATGCAGTGGCATTCTCTTCAACCTTTCTTGTAGCCCATCAATTATGGACTAAAAGGTCAACTTTGCTGTGGGAAAAGTCTGTCTTCAGTAAAGATTTTTTTTCTCCTACTTTTCCTGCTGGGAAGTGGGTAGTGATCTTTATTTTGGCAGCAACTGTTCCTTTCTAGCAAACCTTGTCCAAAGAGCTGGAGAAGAACCTTTCTTGTCTAGTTATTCTTTCTTTAGACTAGAGATAGAATGGTGGTGAGATACTGTCCCAGGTAGCCCAGGGAGGCTGTGGCTGGCCCCACCCTGGCAGGGTTTACAGCCCGGGTGGGTGCGGCTCTGGTGGGAAGTGTCCCTGCCCAGGGCAGGGGTTGGGGCTGGATCATCTCTAAGCTCCATTTCAACCCCTAAAATTGTGTGATTCTCTGAGTCCTCTGTGGTAAGTCAGAGGTATTTTGAGGTTGGTGATTCTTTGCTCCATGTTGTGAACCAACCAGTGGTTACTCTTCACTGCACAATCTGTACTGAGCTGGCAGGGAATAAATGGAACTCTAGAAGTTGGTGCCATATCATGTTGTAACAATTTTCTGCTTTCCTGTCATGATTCCAATTTTCCCTGAAGAACTGCATGAAGTTAGAAACTAACTGTGAAGGGAACACCTGTCTTGTATCTGTCTTAATGTTCTCTATGCTCCTTGAGTATGGTTGCAAAACTTCTCACAGTCACAAGTGATCCACAGATTATTGTAATCTGAGCCAACAGTATTCAAAGTCTTCATTTAAATTGGCAGAGGGGGAAGACATCAAGAAAGTTTTCCCTTCCTTCCTCGCTGCTCATCACACAGGTATACAGACTATAATCAGACTGGGTTGACTCTTCAGTTGTTTGAAAGGCAAAGAAACAGTTTTGGTGTACAATGTTTCTTGATGGTAGGGTAACCTTAGCTAGGCATGAGGCTTCAGCAGTATTTGGGTGTCTCAGCCTCTTTGGAGCAGAGCTTTTGGACCAGTTATGCTCAATTATTGGGCATTTTGGATCATTAATGGTCGATGATCTCCGAAATTATAAGCATTGGCACTGCTCCCTGCACCCTGGTGCTCTGGCTGGAGGTAGCGACAGTTTGGCCATAGCTGAGCAGTTCTCAATGCAGCTCTCTAACATTTTATTGAAGAACTGTCACCAAATGCATGTGCCTTCATCTATATTCATCAACTACTTGCAAAGTTCAGCAAATAATAAAGGGAGTGGAAGGAGAGGAGGAAACGCTAAGTACTGATCTTGAAAAACACACTGCAAATGAGTAAACACCTTTTTCAAACCATGTGAGTAATCCAAAGGTAACAGCTTAATAATCCTCTTTAAAATGGCAATTTCTCACCCTGAATTCTGAGTGAAAGATTTTTGGTCAGAGTCAAATCTCACCCTGGGGAAAAGCTGCAGTAATCCTCCACATTAAGCTGGATATGAGTGTAGCTGTGGCATTACTTCTGCTTTACTCCCCTGCAAACTGAATATTTTGGTCCTGTAAAACAGTTTTTAGCACTGTGACAGTTTCCTTTCCCACACTTGGGGTGTTCTGAGCCCTGTCTTCCACCCTGTACTCAGGCTAGTTAGGCTGTGGCATAACCAACGAGAGAGGGTCAAGATGGGTAAAGTGTGTTTTCATCTTGTTTTGTTTTTGAGGCTGTACCCTTGGAGTCAGTGGCTGCCAGTGGGTTGCTGCATTGGACTGTGGGGAGGATTTCATTTGGATAGCTTAAAAGGAGAAGGGAAGTGCACTGGGGGAAGGGATTTATGTAAACAGCAAGTCTGTTGATGGTAATTTGGTATGAGATCTTGTTGTGTGTTAGGTTAAGTGGAAGCTGCTGGTTGTTAATGACTTGCCAGCCTTGTGATTCCACAAGTGGATTTATTATGATGTACTACTCTAAGGACAACTGCCCCATTAGCTTTGCTTCACAGTTCCTCTACTTGGGGAAAGCTGGCATCAAACATGATGCCAAAAGCAATCAGAGCTATTCCCAGGGCAGGCAAACAACTGTACAGTCTCTTTCCTATGAGGAGAGGCTGAGGAAGCTGGAGGTGTTCAGTTCAGCCTGGAGAAGAGGAGGCTCAGGGGAGACCTTCTCACCCTCTGCAACTCCCTGACAGGAGGTTGGAGTCAGGTGGGGGTTGGTCTCTTCTCCCAGGCAACCAGCAGCAGGACAAGAGGGCACAGACTCAACCTCTGCCAGGGGAGGGTTCGGATGGAGATTAGGAAGAGATTTTTTTAGGGAGAGAGTGATCAGGCATTGGAATGTGCTGCCCAGGGAGGTGGTGGATTCCCCATCCCTGGAGGTTTACAAGCTGAGACTGGATGTGGCACTTAGTGCCATGGTCTAGTGACCACGGTAGGGTTGGACTTGATTATCTTGGAGGTCTTTTCCAACCAGGTTGATTCTATGGCAAGGGGCAACGGGTTCAGATTGAAGGAGAGGAAATCTAGGCTAGATATTAAGCAGAAGTTATCCCTGTGAGGGTGGTGAGACACAGTCCCAGGCTGCCCAGGGAGGCTGTGGCTGCCCCAACCCTGGCAGTGTTCACAGCCAGGTTGGATGAGCCTTGAGCAACCTGCTCTGGTGGGAGGTGTCCCTGCCCACAGCAAGGGTTTGGGCTGGATGATTTCTAAGATTCATTCCAGCCCCTAAACTTCTATGATTCTGTGATCCCATCTACACTATCAACTTTGCATCCAGAGCTGATGAGCAAGTTAAGTTCCATTCCAGTAGAGAACATACACAGTCTCTAGATCATCCTCTGTATCAGAAGCCTGGCACAGTTCCAGCTTGGATTACTTTTGTCTGTTTTCTCTTTGGTGAGGAGGGAGGGACAAATCCTTCTCTTGGAAGTACTGCCTGTGCTGGAATGGGTGAAACAGCAGTGCATGGGGAGAAGTAGTCTGTTACATGGCAAAAATTGGGAAAATGCTAGGAATCCCCATGCAGTTTAATGAACTTTTGTATGAGTGTGTTTGAAAAATCACTCTGTGGGTGAGAAATTCTTTTTCAACATCCAGTCAGAAAGCAGAAATCACACTGTGCCTCAAGGAACAGCTTATGGCTTCTCTTGTAAGTGAATCACTCATGAAATACTCATCCCCTACATGTTGGGGTTTTTTTATCAATATGTAAACCTACTGATTTGAATAATCAATATGTCCTATTTCTCAGAAGTCAGAGTTCGTTTTCCAGTCACATCAGGCAGTAATTGAAAACACTGCATGTGTTTCTCCTGTTTCTGCATTGCCAAGCTGCAGGTAAAAATAGTTGCTCTCATAAAGACAAAATCAGCCCTGCAGTATTCTGGCTGTAGCAATATCTAACAGTGGCTTTAACCCATAGAGTTGGTGCACTCTGCAGAGGCTTGTACAGCTCAGCGTGGTCTCACAGCAGTGACACAGCTACTGCTGGCTCAGCAGAGCTTGCATGAAGTGTATCTGACTGTTCATGTGGTCCACATCTTGGAAATGAGAGGTGACACCCTTTGTCAGTGACAGAGCTCTCCTGCATGTGGAACTCTGTTATCTGGAAAGAATGATTTGACTGACATGAGCAAAAAATGATGCCCAGAGGCTTTACCATGTCCCTTTCGAGGTGTCACTGCTCCTGCACAGGCTTCAGTGTGCACAGAGATCTTTAAACATACTTGGCAAATGATAACATGGATGTAGTTTTAAAATAGAATAGGAAAAATTGGCAGTAAGCACCACAATTTGAGGTATAAACAAGTGGCATTCAATTTGTAATGTACCAGTGTTTGGGAGAGGAGCTAATAGCAACTTGGTTCCAGTGGTATCATCCCAAACACAACAAAGATATTAATTCCTCTGAGGAGCACTGAAGATGACTAAGGGTGTTTAAGATGATCAAGAGCATTGAAGATGACTAAGGTACCATTTTCCCCCAGTAGCTGCAGCAAGCAGGAAAAAAATGCCACAGTTGCAGCCCCTTAATCCTCACTGCATAAAGACAGCAGAGTTTGATTGAGAACAGATTGCTGAGGAAGGATTTCTGACCTGGAAACACAGTGTAAGTGGATTCCCCATCCCTGGAGGTTTTCAAGCTGAGACTGGATGTGGCACTTAGTGCCATGGTCTAGTGACCACGGTAGGGTTGGACTTGATGATCTTGGAGGTCTTTTCCAATCCAGCTGATTCTATGGAGGTAACTCTTCCCTGATTTCATGTTCAGGGCACATTGTGATCCCATGGTCATAATTCCAAGTGTTTTCTAACTAAATTCTAACTAAAGCCAGTGAAGAGTTAAATACATCATATATTAGATTTCAGTGATGAAGCCTCTGATTAATATAATGAAAAGCCTGGTTTAATTGCATTACCTTCCATTAGCTCCCATCTTCCTTCTTTTTCTAATTGTTTCTAAGGCTCTGTGTGCCTCAGCCCTGCTGGGATTTTCATCCCACATTTATTCAAGTGAGATTTCTGCTTTCCAAACTGCACCTTTCATCAATCTCCTATTAATTAGCCAAATGCCGCATCATATTATACATCGATGCGTTCAGTCAAGCATGTGCCATAATGAGAGGAGAGCCTGTGGTCTATCCAGGCTCCTCTCAGGAACTGGTCATTGATATTCCAGGATAAGTCAGCTTACTGTAATTTGAAATTGGTCTGCCTTCCCATTAGGAATCTGCTCGATCAATACCAAGTGAATTAGAGTTTCAGTGATCTGATTAACTCCCCATTATTTTCTACCCTGGCTGATTTAGAATGCATGATGAGACAATATTCCAGTTGCTTTGCTTTAGCCCAGTTGCAATGAAGTATAGACATCTGAGGAAGCAGTGGCTGTGCATTTGATTTGGCTGTGCTGTAATAAAGTCAAACACTGGGAGTGTCTACCTCACCTGGACAGCCAGGAGGGAGAGCTGCCATGCTGCATGGAGGGATGGAGGGTGATCAGAGGGGTCAGGGGTTCCTTTCCACGCTGCTGCTCCTTTTCTCTTTAGCCTATCAGTATCTGAAGGGCCTACAAGGGAACCAGAGAATGGACTGTTTGTTGGGTCATGCAGTGATAGGACAAGGGGTAATGAGTTCATGTTGAAGGAGGAGAAATTTAGGCTAGATGTAGGTTGCTGAGAGGACTGGAGCATCTCCCCTATGAGGACAGGCTGAGGGAGTTGGGGCTGTTGAGGCTGGAGAAGAGAAGGTTGTGTGGAAACCTCAGAGCACCTTCCAGGAGCTGAAGGGGCTCCAGGGAAGCTGCAGAGGGATCTGTGTTAGGAGCTGCAGGGACAGCACAAGGGGCAATGGGCACAAATTGAAAGAGGGAAATGTAGGTTAGAT
>NW_008669684.1:10180-12126 GCF_000695815.1 Acanthisitta chloris
CTGTCCCAGGTTGCCCAGGGAGGCTGTGGCTGCCCCAACCCTGGCAGTGTTCACAGCCAGGCTGGCTGAGCCTTGAGCAACCTGCTCTGGTGGGAGGTGTTCCTGCCCAGGGCAGGGGTTGGGACTGGATCATCTCTAAGCTCTATCCCAACCCCTAAAACTCTGTGATTTTTGATTCTATAATCTCTGCCACCATGAAAGGGGGAACTAAGAAAATATCATCAAATTTCATTAGGTCATAAGTACTTCATCTTCCAGACATGAATGATTATTTTGTGTTGGCAGCTTGTAGATGCAATCCCTAAATGGAGTTTCCAGTTGCTATTTTATTGCAAGTACATAACGATGTGAAACAGGACCAGAAGCGAAGGTTTCGTTTGGTGAGTCAGGAAGGTAGTTTTTAAGTAGAAAGATTTGCTGGCTTTGGTTCATCTGCTAATTTTGAAATGATGCTAATAGGTCCTACTTATCAACTTTTTTTTAGCCTTAAATGTATGTTTCCAAGGTAAAAAGGTATGTACTGCCAATTTTCTTGCCAGCTCATGTTAATATTGACCTGGGGAAACAAAGGTGGAAGAACAACCCTGAGTTTCTGCAAAGAACATTATAACCTGATAACCCTAAACCCAGTCTCAGTGTTCACTACTCACTGGTGGCAGAAAAAAGAAGTAAGACAGTCAGAAAATATTGCCTTATCTTTTGCCTGATAGCCCCAGCCTGTCCTCACAGGGGAGATGCTCCAGTGCTCTTAGCAACTTCATGGCCTCCTCTGGACTTGCTCCAACAGTTCCATGTCCTTCTTACATGGAGGACACCTTATACCTAGAGCTCTTTCAACAAGAAGTTGCCCCTAAAAAATCAAGCCTTGCCGTGTACACACATGAAAGACAAAACAGACAAGGTTTCTCATCATACTTTAGATACACAGAAAGAGGATTTGGACCCAAAGCAGAAGTTGTTGTATTCTAAAATGCACAGTGTTAATGTACCGGTAGACCAGACTTCAAAATTACTCCTAAACTGGGAAAATGATTTGATGAAAACTGCAGATGCATTTGTTTTGGGAGACCAAATCTTGTTTGTATTCCTCTTCAAGCTGCTCATAGAGTTCTAGTTGCTGTTCTGCATTTCAGGGCATCAAGTAATGAGCAGTGTGTGCTGAGAGACAGAAATGGGTCATAATCTGCTTAAGATGTGCAATGTGGATCTTAATATTCGTTTCTGTCTTTAACAAATGAATAGAGATTTGGTGAGTAGGAGATGTATAATACAGGAATACATACAGAAAAGTTTCATGTGGACATCCTCTCATACCTTCCATCGGTATGCATTGACATCATTGTAGTAGTTCATCATAGACAATATACAGGTTGAGGTTTTATGGGGTGTCTTAGGGGTCTGGAGTTTTTTCATTCTTTGTTTTGGTTGGGTTATCATATTGGTTAGGTTTTTATTTTGCTTTGAAAAAGAGACAACGACTTGCAAGTGCCAAGGAAAACTTTGGCTCTCAAGATTGTCTCTGTAATCTCTTCAGAGGTCCTGGGGCAGGACACCACCGATGGGACGGAAAGCTCTGTACGGAGCCCACTAGAGGGTGACAAAACCTAATACTAGGGACATGGATGTGACATTGGGGATTGGAGGTTCAGAGCCCTTGGCATAGAATCATAGAATTTAAGGGTTGGAACGGACCTTAGAGATCACCCAGCCCCAACCCCTGCCCTGGGCAGGGACACCTCCCACCAGAGCAGGTTGCTCAAGGCTCAGCCAACCTGGCTGTGAACACTGCCAGGGTTGGGGCAGCCACAGCCTCCCTGGGCAACCTGGAACAGTGTCTCACCACCCTCACAGGGAAAACCTGCCTAAGATCTAACCTACATTTCCCTCTTTCAATTTGTGCCCATTGCCCCTTGTGCTGTCCCTGCAGCTCCTAACACAGATCCCTC
>NW_008669684.1:12304-16055 GCF_000695815.1 Acanthisitta chloris
CAGAACTGTGTGCAGTATTCCAGGTGAACCTCACGAGAGCAGAACAGAATCGAGAATCACATCCTTTGAGGTCAACCAATGGCCTATTAATCTATTCCCAGCCCATGGGAACTAGTGAGCAGGTGATTGGTTGACTTGTCTAGGCTTTTGATCACAGCCGCAGCAGAAAGGCATGTTGAACACTGTCCCAGTGAGCATAATTCACCCTTGGGCTGGAAATAGAGTGTCATTTCATGGGATTGGAGATGTTAGGTTGATGAAGATGAAAGTAACACATTTCCAGGTAAAATGCTATGAGTTCTGAGCTCTGTGTGGCTTTAATGTTCAAGTGTTATGGATTCATTCAGTATCTCTCAGGGCCTGAGAAAAGACAACATGAAGGTGAGAGAAAGAAGTGTTGCTAAGCATTCAGAGAAAATGTTGGGCTAAACTAGCAATAAACTAAGTTTATAATTTAAAAGGAACATGTTGCAGTAGAATGAAATGACACCTCGAAAAGGGCTAATCACCTTTGGAACTGTGCAAACTGTGAAATCCGGACTCAGGAGTCTATGGGATTTGAAAGAAGTTTTGTGATGGATTTCAGGTGTGATTTGCTCTTCAATGTTTTATTATTATTTCTGAGAAACCCATCTAGAACTCTATTAATTACAACTCAGACCGACACTTTGGCTCCATAAGATTTAGGAATTAGTGTGATTTTATCTCATTAGTGCATTTATTGCAGTGTTCTGCCTTTTAATTAAGCATTAAGTCCCTCCAAGGTGAGTTTTATCATCCCATAATGCATCTGGCTTTCACTACTTGTCTAAATACACATTAGGGTATGACAGGCACTTTGGAGGAACCTTAATTGTGTTAGCACTGGAGTTGGATTCTTTTATTTGTCTGCTTTGGGGTGAGAGGTGTTAACTTCTTCAGGGCATGCTGCAAGTTGTAGGAAACATTGTGGGGTCAATTGTGTCTAATGCCAATGTTGTCCTACATGGGTAGGAATGATGAAGTCAAATGGCTTGAGAAGGACCAATGCAAACCTCACAAGGTTCAACAGAATCAAGGGCAAGGTCCTACATCTGAGTCATGGCAATCCCAGGCACAGCTACAGGTTGGATGGGGGAGGAACTGAGAGCAGCAATGAGGAGAGAGACTTGGGGGTGATGGTAGGTGAGAAACTGCCCATGAGCTGCAGTGTGAGCTCAGCCCAGAAACCAACCCAGGCCTGGGCTGAGCCACAGGAGTGTGGGCAGCAGGTCAAGGGAGGTGATTCTGCCCCTCTGCTCTGCTCTGGTGAGACCCACCTGGAATACTGCACACAGTTCTGGTGTTCTCAGCTGGAACTGTTGGAGCAAGTGCAGAGTCATCTCCCACCAGAGCAGGTTGCTCAAGTCTTCATCCAGCCTGGCTGTGAACACTGCCAGGGTTGGGGCATCTCCTACCTCCCTGGGCAACCTGTGCCAGTGTCTCACCACAAATAGTTGCACTGTATGTGAGGGTCCTCATCCCTCTCACCTGATTCCTTGAGTGGTCCTGGGACTTTGAGCCAATCTAGTCGGCAATCTGATGCTCTTCTCTGCAGGTGTAAATGAAAAGTTGCTCTCCTGAAGGAAGTTGAACTGTGTTTGCATCAAAGTGCCCTGAGGAGAGTCTGAGTCACATCTAGCAATGCATAATAAGGGAGATGGGGCATTTGTGATTTATTGCTACCAAATCCATTTCCTTCAACTTCAGTTTTCTGCTCTGTAGGCAATCCTAGTGCTGTCCTCTACAAGAATGATAGGATTACTCTGGACAATTGCAGTGAAGCTGTAGTTAGAGGTCCAGGTGTAGGGACTTGCCCCCTCCTATATAAAGAGATTACCAAGTCTCAGTATAATTTGAGGGAAACTTTTCTTGCCCCACTTCAGTAATGAAAAGTCACCTATTTTTCCAACAAATTACAGGAAAAGGTTTTTTACTGTATGAGAAATCCAGCCCAGCACTCTGCACAGGGTGCAGGAATCACCTTTTGATCCCAAATACAGATGCTCAAGTTGGTAAATTTAATAACAAAGATAAAAAACCCTATGGCAGAGCTTAGAGCAGAGGCAATAAACTCTGATTAGATCTCACTATTTTTGTATCAGAGTCTCTTTGACTTGCACAGAGGTGAGAGCTTGAGACAAGATACTAGCTTCAGACAAATGCTAGAGCATATGAAGTTTCAAGACATTCAGATCTCACATTGTTTAGGAAATGAAAATAATCAAGTAGGTTTTCTGTCACTGTCCCCTGTGTGCATAACTGTCAGTGCCTCTCCATCATTCAGAGTGAAGGTTATATCTGTATTTCTTCTCTTTTGTGGTCTGGGTATGTGAATGCTATGAGTATCTCCCTTGGCACATATTTATTAATGTTATAATTATAGAATCATAGAATTTTATGGGTTAGAACGGAGCATAGAGATGATCCAGCCCCAACCCCTGCCCTGGGCAGGGACACCTCCCACCAGAGCAGGTTGCTCAAGGCTCATCCAACCTGGCTGTGAACACTGCCAGGGTTGGGGCAGCCACAGCCTCCCTGGGCAACCTGGGACAGAGTCTCACCACCCTCACAGGGAAAACTTCTGCCTGAGATCTAACCTAAATTTCCCTCTTTCAGTTTGAGGACACCAGGACTGTGTGCAGTATTCCAGGTGGGTCTCAGCAGAGCAGGGCAGAGGGGCAGAATCACCTCCCTTGACCTGCTGCCCACACTCCTGTGGACGCAGCCCAGGCCTGGGTTGGTCTCTGGGCTGAGCTCACACTGCATCTCATGGGGAATTTCTCATCCTCCATCATGCCTAAGTCTCTCCCCTTGGGCAGTGCTGGGATAATCTCCAAACACTTTCTGGCTTTTTATTGAACTCCTGCTTTCTCAGACTCCTGTTAGGTGGAGAAAGTGAAGCCTAAGCGAACATACTCAAGTTAGCTGATGTAGGCTGGAGACAAGGAGGATGTGGTGTCATACTGCCCATCCTAGTGTTTCTAGTCTCCCAACAAACAGGGATCTGTCTATGCCATACTGCAGTGTGGATGCAGGCACAGCTGGGACTGGTGCTTCACTTCCCTCCCCTCCCCTCCCCATTAGTGACCATATAAAAAATCCTTTGTAAAGCAAGTTTATAAATAATTTAATGGCAGATATAAAATCTTTGCCATTTTTTTTAAACTGGCCCTTTTTTTTTTGTAAATCTGTCTATATGAAAAACATTCCGAGCAAAGTTCACACAGAGAAGGCTTAAAGTTATTATTAGGCATATAAATTGAGTGCTTGCTCATTTCTATGCAGGCAAATTTCTTTAATTTATTAATCTGATTTGCATAGAAAATTGCCACACTCCTTGTCACTGAGAAGTCCATTTAAGGAAGATTTTATACATGCTATAAGCAACTGGATATAGAATAAAATGCATAAATGTATTTAATTTTTTATATCATTCAAAAGTTGGGGTTATTTTTCTTTTTTTTCTGCAAATTCACCAGAGTGAGTAGGACAGATGAAGAGCAACACACATTGACAAGCTTTGGACATGGAACAATGCAAACCTCATGGAGCTCAACAGAATGAAGTGCAAGGTCCTATATGTGGGTCATGGCAATCCCAGGCACAGCTCCAGGTTGGGTGGGGAAGTCACTGAGAGCAGCAATGAGGAGAGAGACTTGGGGGTGATGGTGGATGAGAAACTGCCCATGAGCTGCAGTGTGAGCTCAGCCCAGAGACCAACCCAGGCCTG
>NW_008669684.1:16164-17786 GCF_000695815.1 Acanthisitta chloris
TGTTGGAGCAAGTCCAGAGCAGCCACTAAGTTGCTAGGAGCACTGGAGCATTTCCCCTGTGAGGACAGGCTGAGGGAGTTGGGGCTGTTGAGCCTGGAGAAGAGAAGGTTGTGTGGAGACCTCAGAGCACCTTCCAGGAGCTGAAGGGGCTCCAGGGAAGCTGCAGAGGGAAAGGACAAGAAGCAATGGGCACAAATTGAAAGAGGGAGATTTATGTCAGATGTTAGGCAGAAGTGTTCCCTATGAGGGTGGTGAGACCCTGTCCCAGGTTGCCCAGGGGAGGCTGTGGCTGCCCCAACCCTGGCAGTGTTCACAGCCAGGTTGGCTGAGCCTTGAGCAACCTGCTCTGGTGGGAGGTGTCCCTGCCCAGGGCAGGGGTTGGGGGTGGATGAGCTCTAAGGTCAATTCCAGTCCTAAAATTCTATGATTCCATGTTTTGTTTTCTTGTGTTTAATTCAGGACAGAGCAAAAAGATTATTGAACTTCAGTTTTAAAGTTCACAAGGGGAAAAAATGGCTTAGAGAAACTGTTCTGTGATAATGTAGGAAGACACTTAATTAACTTGGGCTTCATTTAAAACCGTAGTGTAAATCTTTTCCAAATTAATCAAAGTCTCCACTGAATTATATCTTAGCCAAGTTTTACAGTCAAAAGGCTCTTAAATCAGTAAGACCTGTCACTGTGAGAGCTGTGCTAGTGTTTTCACATTCTCTGCAAGCTCATCTGCTCTTGGACTTGAAAGTCTTTTCGCTGGGTCCGTTTGCTCCAGCAACAGCTGGCTGTTTGAGGCAGCACATTAGCAGCTCACAATTAAACAGTATTCCAGCTAATTTGAGCTCAGGCAGATGAAGGACATCAATGACAGTGAGTGTCCTCCCTCTGCTTGCTCAGTTTGGAAAAGAACTTTATTTTCCTTGAATGGCTCCTTGGAGACAATGCTGCTGGAATTCTCTCCTCACAGTGGTGTCCAGCTGAGAAATTGCTCTCCCATCTAACCGAGGCAAAAGGAGAGAGCATCAGGCCACACATGCTGCAGCTGTACAAGGGGGTAAACTGGGGGAAGCAATGACAATTAAGCAGCATATGGTCAAGAATAAATCTGTACAGTAGTGCCAGTCCATATTAATCACGAGATTAAGAATAATAGCTTATCTGTACAAGTAGCATGTTAAATCTCCTATTACATTTAGTAGCCTTCATATATCTCTGGCTGCATGTTTATCAGGGTGTCTTCTGTGATATACTATATGAAGTGAGGGAGGATTTATGATAGGGTTTGTGTAAATGGACCTGATAAAAACTGAAGGAAAAGGCACAATAAAACATTAACATCTGGAAAGACGTATGTCACTGCAAGAGCAGACACCAAAGAGATGCTAGGGATGGATGCAGGAACAATAGAATTAACACTTTATCTTAGCTGAACTGTACTGTGCCAGGCTTTTCTACACATTTGGGGAAAAATGGAGCCTGTAAGTTTTCATCTTGAGTTTAGCACTGTGAGGAGGTGTCATAAGGAGGATATAAGGACATGAAAGTGTTGGAGCAAGTCCAGAGGAGACCAACAAGTTGCTAAGAGCATTGGAGCATTTCATAGTTTTTAGGGGTTGGAATGGACCTTA
>NW_008669685.1:0-6335 GCF_000695815.1 Acanthisitta chloris
GCCTGTCCCCCCCGGATTCTCCCCCCCCCGAGCCCCCTCAGCTGCAGTGCCCTGTGCAAGGTGAACTGGAGCACACTCCTCGCTGCCACATCGCCCCAGGTGGGTTGGAGCATTCCTGGGCTCTCCCTTCACCCCAGAGGAGAGCTTGCCACCTGTCCTCCCTCAGGAAAAGTGGTCCAAGAAGGCTGGGTGGGACAGAAAGTGCCCACACGCCAAAAGTGATGTCCCCTGGGGGACTGGCATCTCCCTCTGGCCGGCCAGATAGCCATAGCAGGGCCAGTTCTCATTCTGTCTCCACACAGAAGATTTCAAGAGACAAACAAAAAAATGGAACATCCCTTCAAAACTGGGTAAAAAGGGAAAAATCCCATTTTTTCCATATGCTTTGCCTGCTGAAAAAGGCTTATCTGGAGCAGTCACTGTGGGCCACTGTGCGCAGCAGTGTGGAACAGAGCCGCAGGGGATTGTGAGAGGATCTCCTCAGGGTCTCCTCCCTGCCCTGGTGGGCACAGTCCTCTGGTGTGGCATGCCACCTGCTTGCACCAGTGATTTGCTGGGCTGGGCCTGTGCTGCGGGGTGCTGAGGGATGTGGTAGGAGGAGGGAAGAGGGCGTGAGGCCACCAGGTCCCAGTGGCATCTCCAGGATGTGGGATGTGCGGGAAGCGCAGAAGGAGCACAGGGAAATTGTTAAAACTGAGACAAGGAGAGCTGAGGAGAGCAAGGTTTGGGGAAGGGAGATGTCTGGTTGAGGAGGTGAGGAGGAAAAGGGATGCTGAAGGGAGCAGAGAAGGGGACAAGACACCTCAGCTGGGAGAGTCAGGCTTTGGGCTATGGCAGCACAGGGGTGTTGGGAGATGGGAGAGGGGAGGGAGGTAGGATTGTGTGAGCTGGTGTGGTTTTCCACAAATTTAGGCAGAGGTATGGGATAGAAAGAGGAGGAGGTGTTGTGGACAGCTCAGCTCTGGATCTTCCCTGTCTGCATCTTCTTCCCCTTCCCAAGTGGGTGGATGGGGCAAGTCCCACTCCCTGATGTGTGGGAAGAGTCCTGGCCAGACCCTGTGGTGAGACAGAGGCCGAGTGCCTGCTCTCTGCCCTGCAGCTCCCAGTTTCTCAGTAGATGGGTAGGAACTTGCTCCTGGTTTATAAATATTCAGTGCCAGCAAAGCCCATTAATGTTGCATTAGGGCTGTGAATCGGAAAGCCCCAAAGCCAGGCAGCTCCGTGCTGCAGCTGCAGCACGATCCAGGTCCCGCTGGACATGCGCAGCTGCCCATCCCGCTCCAGCCCAGACCCCGACGGCTGCCAGGACACCACATGGCTGCAGCAACGTGCTGTTGAAGAGCATTGCCTCAGCCTCCTCACTCCAGCACACCTGGCACAGGTAGCATTGGTTCGTCCACCCGAAAGAAAAGGAGGGCATGGTGTCGAGCTCTCAGTCCCCAAATCTTCCACTTCTGCGAAATGCAATGATTGGAGGTTGAGGGCTGGGTGGGTTTTTTTCAGTGGGATATGCTGGGATCCAGGTATGACCTACTGGGGTAGAACATTGCTGGATTTGGTCAACGTTTTGGGAGAACAATGGCAATTTAGCCCTTTGGCTGTAGAGTCAAGCTGACTCGGTCTCGGGCTGCTCCCTCCACCCGGCAGTGTGCACTGAATTGCATCTCCAGGAATAGGCAGGAACGCGCGTATTAAAACAGAAGCTGGAGAAAGGAGTTACATCTGTGCAAAGCAGCGATCCAAGTGTTACTATCGGGACCAAATTTTCTCACTTCCAGGAGAGCAGCTCTGAATGTGACAGTCTGCAGACTTGGGCATCAGTTCAGCCAGCTTCCTCATCTCACCGTATCTTGCAGATCCACCTAGCAGCCGTGTCCTCTCCACTCCAGCAGCATGTCATTGAGCTGGAGGTGATGGAAGAAGCAGGAGTTGAGTGGGAAAGGGGCCACACAGGGGGAAGAGAGGAGGTAATGCTTTGGAGAGCAGGCGAGGTGGAGAGAGGGGCTGGGAAGTGGGTAGGGAGTCACTGAAATGGAGGGCATGATGGACCACTGGGACTTAGCTCTTGGGAACGAAAGGCCCCTACTGCTTGTGACACTGGTGGTGTATGCAGGGTCGGCTCTGAAAACCTCCAGCATGAACTGGAGGGGATGGCCATGCCTGAGAGCTGTCAGGTTGTCCTGGGGCTGCTCTGGAGGCAGCTCGGGGACTCAGACAAGACAGCTGATAAAGTCACTACTCACTTCTGGCTGGTGTGGTGACATCTTGCTCCCTTTCTCCTTGCTGCTGCTGTGTGTCTTCCCCACAAACTGTTCCTGCTCCTCCCTCCAGTGTTTCTGAGTGTCACAGGGGAGCACACCCCTGCCTGGCATGCAGAGAGCCTGAGGTCAGGATATATATGCAAAGGATGTCAAGGTCTGGAAGAGAGGAGGGGAGGGCTGAGTCCCTCTGGGCTGGAGGAAGGTTCTGTGGCTCTTAAGGATGCCTACAGTCTCCCTCCCAGAGGGCTGGGCAATGCAGGAAGCTGTCTTTGAGCTCCTGGAGGAGAAAAGTAGACAAGAAACTGCTCAAATTAATTTCTTAGCTCACCTGAAATAGCAAAAAACTGGATGAGAAAAGGGGAGGTGTATTTAATCAGAGATAAGAAATCCGTTTTATATCAACAAATGTTAGAGACAATGAGGAGAAGTCACCTGTCCTGCATAGTTTAGATAGGGAATCATGATGAGATAGGGAAAGGTCATTTAGAAAGGCAGCAAAGAATAGAGGCTTTGCCTGTTGAGAAATGCATACTGGGAGGAGTATGTTTCCCCAGATTTAGGGATTGGGGAAAACTGAGACTCCTAGAAACAGAGCATCTGTGGCTAGGCAGTGGGATCTGCTGGCTCTTGGTGCTGTACAGTGCTACACAGCCAAACAGCTAACTTCACATGAATGGAACTTAGGAAAAACTTTGAGAAGAGAAAAATAGCAAGATTTTTTCACAAAAAATGGAAGTCCAAAGCTCTTGTTAGCCCAGCTGAGCTGGTATGGCATGTTGTGGCAAGGCACACTGGAATCTGGCTCTGTGACTGCTACCCCAGTCAGAAAAAAGGGTGTACCGTATCCCAAGGTGCATCCTGACAGCTTGAGGATGCTGGAGGCAGCCCAGGACCTGGATGGAAGATGGCATCTGCTTCGGCACTAAGAGGTCCAGTGAGAGAACCTGGGAAAAGGCATAGGCAAAGCAACTTGTGAGCTCAGTAGGGTCCTGTAGAGAAGGGGGGATGCTGCTGGACTCTGGGACATGAGGCCAAGGTCACAGGGTTGGGATGAGACCCCCATTGCATGCTGTGCCTGTCAAAGTGGGATTGATCAGGTTGCATCCAAGGTAAACACTCACTTTTTCAACAGTAAGCACCCATGCATGGAGGAGGAGGTGTTTGGAGAACTCAGCTTAACCTGTGGAAACAGCAGGTATTTGATCTGGATTTAGAGAGGCTGTATCTGTGTTGATATCATGAGCTGCTTCCCACTGTGTGCAGCCAGCATGCACTGAGTGAACCCAACCCTACCACATGCCTCACCTGAGCCAAAGCTGTCCCCTCATTTCACATGGGCAGCACAAAAATGTATCCCCAGAAGCCCCAGAGCCTTTCTGAGACTTTTTGTGTGGCTGCCTCATGTACCCTTACAGCCAGGAGAAGCTGTGGGGCAAAGAGAAGAAGAAAAGATGGGATTTACTGCTAGTCCTGCTCTGGAGACCTGCAAGCCTGAGTAGATCAGGAAGCAGAAGGGCTGAGAGAAAGGAGAGGGCAGGCAGAGCTCACAGAGCAGGAGAGCTGTGAGGTGGACTCACTGCAGGGAAGGTGGAGGGTGATCCTGGGGGTCACTTGGCCTTGACCATGCAGGTAGAGTGAGACATGGGAAAGCTGGAAGCAAGTCAGGATACTGCATGCACAGCCATACAGCCAGTCCGTGGGGCAGAGCACAGCAGGCAGAGGTCAGGCTGCTGGAAATATGTTCCTGGGCACCAGGATGCCTCAGGCTCTCTCCTGTGATGATTTACCCTGAGGGAAAAGCAAGAAGCTCAGCTTGGCTATAAACTAATTAAGTATGGGACAGTGAGAGATATGCTGTGCAGGGGAGGGGCTGCTCTTTCACTGCATGTTGATACAGATATAGACAAATGGGCACCATCCATTTGTGATAGGAATGCTGGGAAGCTCCTTAAAGGCTACATAAGGCTGTGAAATACTGATTATTAATAAGTATTCATTAAAATACTAATTTGTCCCCAAACGGTAAGAGATTTGAGAAAAGGAGGTGTAGACTTTGCTTAGAGGACCAGAAGGGGAGAAGCCAGGGGAAGATGGTTTTGATGGTCCAGGATTTCCTGGGCCTGTGATCCACATACAGATGAGAATGGAGCAGGCTGGTGCTGAAGGGAGTCATTGCAAAGGTGCAGAGAAGGAAAGCACTGGTGCAGGAGATCCACATGCTGGTTGCAGAGCTTCTGGCACCTGGGGCAAGGGAGACCTGGCTGCTGGCTGGGATTGATGGTGAGCAGGTGCCTCATGGCATGATGTCTGTTTAAGCAGTAGACAAGGTGCCAGGATGAGCAGACCCCAACCAAAAACTTCTTCCACATCTTTCTGCTGAGACTTGCCCTGGCAAATGACCAAAACTCTCATTTCACTTATTTCTTTCATCTTAGTCCTGATATGCAGCACCAAACTGCTTTCTCCTTGATGTAAGGTTTGAGATGAATGCTCAGGGATCTTCACACAATGCCCCATCCCAGGAAATAGGTGCTGCACAGAATCATTTAGTTTGGAAAAGACCTCCCAAGATCATCTAGTCCAACCTTTGACCAATCATCACCTTGTCAACTACACCAGTGCACAAAGTGCCATGTTCAGGCATTCCTTGAACACCTCCAGGGATGATGACTCCACCACCTCCCTGAGCAGCTCGTTCCAGTGACAACTCTTTCTGTGCAGAAATTCTTCCTGATGTCCAAACTGAACCTCTGCTGGTGCAGCCTGAGGCTATGTCCTCTTGTCCTGTTGCTGGTTGCCTGGGAGAAGAGGCTGACTCCCACCTTGCTACACTTTCCTTTCAGGTAGTTTTAGAGAGTGAGAAGGTCCCCCAGTGTCCTTTTCTCCAGGCTGAGCCCCTCCAGCTCCATCAGCCTCTCCCCATAAGACTTGTGCTCCAGCTCCTTCCCCAGCTTCATTCCCTTTTCTGGACATGCTCCAGCACCTCAATGTCTTTCTTCAAGAGAGGGTACAAGGTGCAGGCAACAACACAACCCAAGGGAAAAGAGGTTTCGAGAGGCTGAAGGAACCCACCCATAAACCCCAAGAAACCCCCTAGTACTCCAGGGAATAAGCTGATCATGTGCGGGGGCTGGGAAGAAATGTGTCACCGTCTGCCTCTTGTCTCTCTGCTGTGGGGAGTAATAAGCAAGTGAGAAGGGGAGGATTCAGCAGTGTTATTAGTTGGAGAATGGCATTATTCCCCCTGTCTGCACCGTATAAATGAGTGTGTATTTTTCATAATGGGGGAATACATGCAGGGAGAGAGAAAAAATGTTTTAAAAAAGAAAGAAGGAAAGGGGGGAGGGGGGAAATGAATCGATATAACAGAAGCATTAGGGCACTCAGGGGAGTGTTTTACTGGGGCCATTAATATACTTCTCAGGTGGTAAAAGCCACTTAGCCTTTAAAAATGATAATGAAATGTTAACTACCCAAAGCATTATTGCTGAGTCACAGAGAGCCAGGCAGCCCTTCAGCTCCCATCTGATCGAGGGGTGCTGGCAGGGGTATCGCCAGCCCCAGCCAGCATGGGGAGCGATGATCCAGCACGTCTCACCTCCTGCACTTGGGAACCCCACACCTGCCAGCCCTGAAGTGATGGTAGGACTGCTCCAACACAGGCATCCCCCTTCAGCCATGCCTGTCACCCCAGCCACTCACCTGCCTGGCACTGGATCTGCCATCCAGCCCCAGGTGCTCCCATGGGAGAAGCTTCTGGCTGTACATGTGGACCCAACCATTGTGAGGACAGAGAGGAGTGAGGTCAGGCAGGATCAGATTCATGACCACACAAATGCTGCAGCCACGTTGTTTCCATGCCAAAGGGAGCAAGGTGGAAACTAGGAAGGTGACCAACATTTACAAAGGTCCATGTGCATGGATTTTTGAAAGATTTCAGGTCCACGCGTAAAGATGCTTTGAAGTAGAAAGCTGCAGATGCCATGGTCTCAGCTGGTTGCAGAGGATGACATGGCAGGGAAGTTCAGCTCCCCTGTGGGGACCAGGGAGGACCCTGAGTGTCCAGCTGCTGAA
>NW_008669685.1:6362-9354 GCF_000695815.1 Acanthisitta chloris
CCCTCTTGGCTCCCAGGAGATGGGATGAAGTGATGGTGGAGGCCTCATGGGCTTCTAGTCTACAAACCAGGTGCAGGTACCTGACTGGTAGCACCTTAAATCACTTGACCAGCATGAAATCCTGGACACCTCCGCACCTCCAGAGCTTTGGAGGCCCCGGGCACCCCCAAATTACTGACCAGCTTTGAAAACCATGGGGGTCAAATTCTGGCTGTGTTCTTGTCAACAGAGGGGTTTCACCCTGCAAGGGGGCAGGGATTCTCATTTCCCATCCTTTATGTATCTCTGACTCTTATTTGATTGTGAAGGGCCCAAACAACCCTCTGTGGTGTCACATGAGGAAATTCAACAGGCTGGCATGGTCTAGCGAGCTGCAGTGTGAGATGAAGGTCTTCTCCTAGGACGATTCAGTGCCCAAGCAGAAAATTAATTTCCTTCCATCCATCTGTATATGACCCAAAACCTTCCCTAGTCAGGGAGATTATGAAGTTTTTTCACGACTGTGGATTGAAAGTCAGAGGTAGCTGTGAAGGATGCTGGAGGAGAACTGAATCTCTGGGGGGACAAGGAGCAGCTTGGCTCCTGGAGGCACACCATCGCTCTCATCCACTGCACTCGCTTCAAGCACTACTAGTAGACCTGTTTCTGGGGAATTTTTTTGCTTGGGTGAGCTTAGGGAGGAACAGGCAACACCTGAAGCAATCAAACACCTTTCTTTACCCCTTCTAGTCCCACACAGAAGTCACTACATGTGTGGAACTGTGATGCATTTGGAGACGTCCATGGTGCAGATCCTAGTAACTGCAGTCTATAGGGCAGAGTTAAGGATATTACAAGAGCATGTCTGGGACTCTTGTACTCCATCAAGCAGGTTGTGAGTGTCCCCAACCATCTCTACAGGCCATCCTGGCTGGTACAAGACTGCATTTCCCCAGTAGCTTATGGGGGAGGGTCCTGTTCTCCAGCAACTCTCTGGGAATGCAGCTCTGAGATGCAGTCTGCCTGGAGCAAGCTTGGTTGCAGGGTCCACATTGTGCCAGCCCTTTCTAAGCACAGGGAAGGGCAGTGCAGCAGCCCAGTTCAGTGCCTGGGTCAGGGAGATGGAAAAGAAACACTTCCCACCTCCCTTCTCTGCCTCACTTCCACGCTTTGTCCTCTTCCAGGGGAGAGATAGCAGGAGGCAGCTCTGATCATTGCAGGTCTTGCTGGGACTCACACTGGCAAAGCCTAGGTATGCATGATGGAGCAGGACCATCCCCATTGAGCCTCCAGCTGCTGCCTGGTGTGCAGGAGGCATATGTGCAATCCTGCACTCCTGCCCTGGAGCTGGAGGCTGTGCCCCTACCCCTAAACCAGAGAGGACTGTGTTTCCTTTGTGCTCTGCAGAGAGTCTGCAGGTACAGCAGAGAGGGCATCTGAAGGGCATCTCCTTCCAGCGTGGCACTCCTGAAATTAAAGGACACGGAGGGCTTTTGCCTCTGCTGAGAGAAGCAGTTCTCAAACCACGGGTCACGACATGCCTTGAGTCATCTGGGGAACTGCTAAATGGGTCACGCTGCTCCATAGGCTTCGGCAGTGCGTGGCCACAGGGTCTGGGCAGACCAGCACTCATCCTCCCCAGCCCCACTGTCCTGAAGGCAATCCCCAAGCAGCAGCTCACCCAACTGGCACCAGCAGCCCCACTATTAAGAACAACGCAACTGCCTCGCGCTGAAGAGCTTTATCCCCAGCACCTGCTGTGAACAAAATTGCCTGGGATCAGGTGGTGTGAGCCAATTTTTCTCGCAGCAGGGGCCACAGGTAAAGCACCTCAGTGGAGAGGAACTATGCTGCTCTGAACTTTTCTGTTGCCCGCCTGAACTCAGGGAAGAGGAGAAGGGGATATTGTGTGCACTCAAGCAGAAGCAGAGAAGATGCCAAGAGAGGAGAGAAGCAGATGGAAAAGACAGAGAAAGCTCAAGATGAGGAGAGAGCAGGAAGGAAGGAGCAGAGGAAGGATAAAGCAAGAGGGAGGTGAGAAAAGAGCTGGAGCTGGGATGCCACAAAGCAGTGGCCAAGGCAGCAAGAGAGCTGCATCTTCTCTTTCTTGTCCTACAAACCAGACACAGACGTGGCAGCAGCTAATCTTCCTGGCTTGTGAACAAAAGGATTCTTTTCATGCCAGTAATCCAAGAGCTGCCATGCCACGGCTCTCCCAGCTCATCTGCTGTGAATGCACTTCTGTGGCGTCCAACTGAACGGGTTAGCAAAATAAAGACAGATGGCAATGGATTAGCTCTAACACTTCTTCTGTATCACAATGCAATCACTGCAGTCTTCTCCACTGCCTCCTCTTGGGACAGTTTGCTTGCACTGCAGCTGTGCAGCCACCCCCAGTTACTCACAAGTGGCCCAGCTCCAGAGCCACAATTCAGCACTGGGCAAGCAGGAAACATTCGCCATGGTTTCCTTTGTGTCTTGGAAAACACATACTAGGGAGAGGCTGTGGTCAGAGCAAAGGGTGAGCACACAGCCACCTCTCCTCTGACATGGGGATTCTTTGATGCAAAACACCCTTGGGCACATGCCTTTAGCATCAGAAGATTTGGGACAGACTCTGAGGCACATGTTGAAGTAGATGCATTGATGAGCAACATTTCTAACATCCAGACCTATCATCCCTAAGAATGGGGCTGTGTCATGTGGACCGTTAAATATTAAGGCAGATACCTCAAGAAACAAGGATGGGAGGTTGATGCCACCTTTTCACAAGTCAACAAGAAGACTTCTTGTCTTCTTCATTTAGTACACTATGCCCAATTCAAGACAGCTGCAAATGTAGAGCTTACAGGGCCAGCTGGTGTGACATGAGCAGTATTTCTGCTGGACACAAAGTGTGTTGGTTACAGCCTGGATTTGTTTAAACTGGGACATTTTCCTGTTGTTTTCCAGCCAGAAATTACGTGGGAATTCTAACATCAAGTCTCACTTGGGAGTGACAGTGGATGAGAAG
>NW_008669686.1:0-36762 GCF_000695815.1 Acanthisitta chloris
GTCACACCGCTCCCCTCCACCCGAGCTCTCCCTATCAGCCCATCCCCAGCCAGGAGCAGAGACAAAGCACCCGAGCGGGGCTAATAAGGAGAAAGCTCGTTAATCTCCTCCGATTTCTTGTTATTTGCTCTCCCACCCGCTCCCTCTTGCCCTTAACGCACACGCACGCACATCCCGCAAGAAATAAAAAAAAAAAAAAAAGGAAGGAAATGGGCCCTTAACTCCAGAGGACAGCTTTAGTGATGGTCTGGGGAGGGCGGGTTTAATTATTATTTTTGCTGGTGGAACTTGACAGCCTCCACGCTGATCAGCCGTGCTGCTGAAAGGGGTGAAAAAAAAAAAAAGAAGAATGCAGCACATTTTGGGTGGTAGCAGATGAGCCACTGAAAATGGGGCACATGATCCCCTTCCCCCTCCCCTCCCTTGCCCAGCATGTCTCTATCTAGGATCTGGCTTGATGATATTTCTCCCCGAGCCTCGCTGCACACCATCAAGGCAGAGGGAAACAGGCAATCCACCAGGACACGCGTTTCCAATACATAAAATCCCTGCTATCCATTTAAAACCCGAGCCTCGTTTTACCCAATTGAATACATCCAGGCATTCACTCCGCACCCAGCTGAGAAAAGGGCATTTACCTCTTTGCTAGGTGGCTATTAATATGCAGTAAAATTATAGCTGTACAACACCAAATGTAATTGCCATAGATCATTTAGAGCAGATCCAGCAATTCAGCTGCTGCAAATGCATGCTCTGTGAATAACCATGCATCTGGTACAATGCCCTCTACTACAATAACCTGAAAGGAGACAGAAGCGTCTGGTACTAGCTGCAATTAGTAATCCTATGGATGAAAAATAAACAGTCAATAAGTACAAAGCAGCAAGGCCCTATGAAATACAGTGATAATTTCTGTCTACAGCGATACAAACAACACAACTCCCACAAACAGACAATTCGTATTTAAAATACAGTTAAAAAAATCCACATTGTCTGCTTTCAGAAAGTCCTGACAGTTTGCCATAATTAACAAACGTAGTAGAATTCGTGTGCTAGTAAATATGGACAAATACACAGAAGGCGAGGGGGAATGTTTGCCTTAGTAGGTGTTATCCTGGCACCCCTGGAATCCCTCTTTCCCCTCAGAAACAAACACCTGCTTTTACTGAGGACCGCTGAATGGAATCAGACTGCAAGAATACAGCAAGTGATGAACCACAACAGAGTGTGCATTAGCTGGCTCCTGGTGCATCCCTCATGTGATCAGAGGTATTCAGCCAGGCACACCAAAACCTGTTCTGCTAATGCACCTTCTGATGTGGCTTCCACCTTGGCTGGTCACGTGTGGCCCCATCTACTTTTAATTTCATTCTTAAACACTATGCTACAAGTTCCATCTGAAAGCAAAAGGACTGGTAGAAAGACTATAAATGGCATTAATGTGCTACAGCTGGTGATGGGGCAAGGACCATCAGGCAAGGACTTTGCTTTTTTGCCATTTGATGTTTCATCCATCTCCACAGCGGACTGAAGTTCATTTTTCAAAATGCCTATCAAAACTATTCTTAACATGTCCCGAAATGCAGAGGACCTCACCTAGCTGCTGCACATCATTTCTTCCCTCCCAAGCAGGGTACCCAGGGAAGGGAGAGAATGCATGCTGCACCAGGACATAAAAGCAGTACTCACTCATGCTTTCACTAAATGGCTCACAACTCACCTCCAAGCAGGAGACGGCGGGAGGATAGTGAACGTTTCAGAACCTCACTCCAGTCACTAGACACAGTGAACATGTAAAACACCCAAGTGTCCACAGCTTGTCTCCCACCCTTGGGATACTGGAATGTTGTCAGAGTAGGAAGCTCCGAAACTATGTGTCAGATCTGTAAGTAGATAAAAATGAATCTGAGTTGTAGGATGTCAGTTCGTTCCACTCTCTCCCAAGTGGCAGGATGTGCTTGGGGCAAGTTAGCAAACGCTGAAAGACGCCAGCTACAGTAACACCAAAGGAAATACTCAGGGGAAAAAACCCCAGTATCATCCCAGTATCATATGCAGTAGTATTTCAACTCAGAATAGTTTTCACATCAAACACAGCATGTGCAAAGAAGTGAAATTGCCTCTCTTTGTTGAGAAGTCACCTCAGACCTTCACAGGCAGATAGTAATCTGGCAGAATATGCAGCCTCATCCCCTTCTTCAATACTTTTCTTTGCAGAAAGAAAAAATCACGATCAGTGCACAATCATAATATTGAAGAGGTGGCAAATCACAGCAATAGCTTGTTGCTGCCTGTCCTGATTTGTAAACATGCACAGGGATAACTGTCCATTTAAGCCACATGAAAGTCAACAGGAGCTGTGTGTTTAAGCAGAGACAGAATTTGATAAACTCTTCAGACCTCTGACATCTTTTTCTGTCTGTTATATAGCCAAATTCTGAGGGTAATCAGGAAAAAAGCAAGACAAGACCTACTTTTCCAAATACTTTCTTGAATAAAGTATTTACTTTAACCAGCAGCACATGCTTTCTAGGACTCTGGTCTTGCCAAGTGCCCTTGTGCAGTAGGACCACTCTATTGTGGTGAAGTATATGTATGCTATACATAGACAAAATTCCTACAGATAACACCAAACCCTTCAGATCAAGGTTATTTTCAAAGCATGACAACAAATTATATTACTTGTTCACTGTGAACACGCTTTCTAACTATGTTATCTCAATTTCACTTAGAAATTAAGAAAACCTTAGTGGGCTCTCAAAAACTCGTATCAGATTGGAAGTGTGTGATGTCAGAGAAACATACAGAGCTTCATGCAGTTCTACAATCACAGGAGAGTCCTGAGATAGAAGGCATGTAGTGTTACTAAATACATTAATAAAAGTTTGCACAACTGGTTGCACATTTCTGAGACTCCTAGTCATTTTTCAGTGAAAAAAACCCTAGCATATAAAGTCAATTTTGTTTTGGAGTTATGGATTGATTCAGTTTGAGACAGAACAGTATGAGAAGATAACTGTTGATGTACTTTATCATAATCATTTGTGAAAGAGATCAGATTTAGGGTTTTTTTAATTTATTTTAAAACTTTTTTCCATTTTAATGCCCTATATGTTACAAACAAATTAATCATGCATAATTTGCAGATGGACTTAAAAATACTGTGCTTCTATTTAAAATGGCACTTTACAATATGTAAATATAGCCAAATTGCTCCAGTTTTAAATACTTCTCAGGAAGAGCTGAAATATTTTTCCAGCTACAGCGTCTCAAGTAAAGGAAAATTAACCTAGCAATTTGCATAAAGCATGTACTGGTAGCTCAGATTTGACAATGTAAAATGAAGCTTTATGCTCTTTCCACTGAAGTCAGTAAGAATTTTGCAATGGACTTCATTAGGATTAAGATCAGGTACCTAAATCTCAGACTCTCTCTTTGGAGGAAGATCAATGAACAATCCTTTAAAAATATAATCTGTTGCTAGAGGGGCTGAGGAAGCTTTTTTCCCCCACTAAAAGCAAAGCATCATTTCTTTGTGTTTGACATTTCAAATCCCTTCTTAGTTTCTTTTAGAAATCCCAAAGTGTTTGATGTGCCATATCTGTGTATCTTGAAAAGGATATTCCAGTGTGGAGTTCCTCACCCCACAAAAAAAAAGTTGTCTGATCCCCCTTAAGACCAGAAACTGTAGCTCACGCTCAGCTGTGACTTTCAGAAGATGATGAGCAGAAATTTGAACTCTGGCTTTGACAGCCAGCATTGTTACAAATGGTCTCTCCTGTTGTAGGCTTTTCCTTAATTTATGTTTACAGGCAGGATGACTAGGGGACTTTCAGGTCACAATGTTGGAGGGGCAGTGGACTGTTCCATGGGCTAAAGGGTGGCTGGCATCTCAAAAAAGGATGTTCCAAAGTAATCCAGAAGCCACACAAAGGGCTCAGCCTGGTATCCTTCTGACTCAGTCATATTGCTGACAGCATTGAAAAAGCTGTGACAGGTTGAGACATTCAAGCAGTGGGCAGCTCTCAGTTGCTCTGTACCGAAGCACATCTCTGGTGTGAGAACTTAGCATAGTGTTATCTTTTATAATATATATGTGCAGTGTGCATATTAGGACAAAGCTACAAAACATGCAGTGGTAAGAGAAAGAGGAGTAAGAAGAGTCAGCAAGACTGTTGTGAGCTGTGGGGTTAGGATGGGCCAGAGACAAAATGGTGAGAAAAAGAGGAGGAGGGAGAGTCCCAGGCAGGGAATGCAGTGAATTGGTTATCTTGAGATCTGTGATTCATTATGGGAAATGTGCTCTACCTACACATATTAGAGTACTGTAGGAAAGAAATCAGGCTGAGGGAATTCCAAAGTCTTTCAATGGGATTTATGAGCTTTAATAATCCAATGGCCCAGGGTCACCTAAGAGCCCAGGAACTGCTTGGCTCACAAGTATGAGTGGCTCTAAGGAGACATATGACAAACACAGCATCTGCAGGAGAGTAGTTACTGTCCTTGGCATAGGAGCCATAAGAATTGCAAACAACTTCACTAGCACAGAGCAGCCTTCCATCAAGATTTTACCAAGAAAAGTCTTGCAGCCCTTTGTCTAAAGCAAAGTATAAAAGCATAGCTTTCCCCCCATCACACCTAGCTAGCAGACAAGCTGTGGTAACAATTTCAGCTAGCACAATAAGATGTGGGTAATACAGGCTTTCAGCACAGGTACATGGTGCCTCTATCCCTGCTAGAACATCACTAGACCTATGTCTGCCCTGAAGGTGTCTGGCTGAAGGGAAGCTGGGGGCCTAGGGAACTTCATGGGTGAGCAAGTGGATCCAGGAAATGGCAGAGAGGGAAAGAAGAAAAAAAGCAATCTCTAGAGGAAGAGATTTTCCTTCTAGAAATCCTGCCACAGAAATAGTAAGAATAGCAGTAAAACATGTATAGGGAGTTGTAGGCTTGATTTAACACTCAAAAGCAGTATCAGAATATTTTAAAGAAGACCATCACGCCAGCTGTAGATTGGATACCATATGAAAACCTAGAGAATGAAGTTGGCAGGTGATTTGGAAGTGAAAAATGGAAGATTTGGTGTGCAAATCAGCCCCTGTAACTGAGTACTCACTACCTACCAACTTCTCCATTTGAAATACCCCAGAACATGTTGCTCTCTTCTCTCTTAATTTTTCCTTCTAGAACATCTAGTCTTCTCTGAAATACGTGTTTTGAATGTAAGAGTTTAAAAGAAGGCTTCCACTTTTATGAGGCCTAGACCTACCTTGCAGGTATTTTTCACAAGTAACTTGATACTATGCTGCTATATTGAAAGTCTTCAGCCAGATATCATTTTTCAGCTTTCCTTTACATTTTTAAGAATAACATTTAACTCCTTACATCATAATCTCTAGAAAGGATCCTAACCACAGCATCTGTGTTACCTGGATGTGTTGCTTCCCTGCTGCCTACTCTACCTCACTGCAGTGTGCTCTGAGGCTCACACTGGCCAGCTTTATTAACCTGTCTAGTTAAAGAAGCAGCAAACAACAAACATTGGCCATGAACCCTGTTCAAGGGGAGATGAGGAGACCCTCCACAATAGAGAGAGCTAAGAGAGTAACGTAATTTGCTGGCAGATCAGTTCCCCTCACAATCCACATGAGATTAAGTAGTTGCCCCTTTAAGGCCTTGTTGTGCTTTATGTGCAGATGTGCCAAAGAATAGGAGCAACCTGAAAAAAATAAACCAAAACTAAACAAATCCAATGAAACAAAAAATCCCAACGTGTGCTAAATCACTTTCTAAAAAGAACCCTTTACAAACTACTGAAGGCAGTGAATCTGACAGCCTCTCTTTACAGCTTATGCATCATCACATTAGTTTTGTCCATCCTCAGTAAAAATGGCCAGAAAAGGCACAAATGTTACCATAATTTAGCATAGTCAGTGTGACTCTACTTTGAACCATCCTACTCAAGGATCCCAGCAGTAGCAGCAGCCCTACAGAAAGCAGAGAATAAGTCCTGCTTATTCGAGAACCCTCTCAAGTTCTGTCAGTGGTGATAAAATGTGGCCTTTGTCATGCAATTGGGAGTCTTAGAGCCTTTTCAAGGAGCTATGGGTTAAAATCCTATTGAGGTAATCACCCTCACCTCTACACTTTCACTCATTTGGGACCAGTGTTCATTTTCTTAAAATTCTCAACCAAATATGAATTTAATTAGCATTAATTTAGCAATTTGCAGCATTTCATCTTCACTTTGTAATCAACTTTTCTGTCAGCTACTGGACTGCAGAAAAGAGACAGTAAATGGTGCTTATGCAAAAATTAGGTGCCTATGGCACGAAATGATGGGCCAGTAGGAAATCCCACAATGCTATACTTCATGGACAGCACTTTGAGGTCTCGGACCTTTCAGGTCTAGGAGTCTTAAGTATAGCTATTTCTAAGTCACTGCCCTTAAAATAATACCGTTCTCTCAAATTTTCCCCAGCTGCCTTCTTTTTGTTTCGCCTTGCCTTATCCACTAGACATATTTAAATTTTCCTTTGTTTGGAATCTACATTTTTTCACGCCCTAAAATTACAGCTTTTGCAATGCGCAATAACTGTAGAAAGTCCCTTCACTGAAAGAGCAGAACATGGTACAATTTTAGCATCATATAATTTCCTGCATAATTGTTAAATCATTTTCTTCCCTTTCTCCCTCCCCCTCTCTTCTTTTTTTTTTTTAACTCCTCCAAAGAAAAGAAAGATTCAAAGTGCATATCCAGAGAGAGAGACAGACAGAAAACTTCACTGCCATGTAATACCATGCTACACTGTGGCTCACCTTTATTGCAACAACAGCCTTGCATCAATGACAAGACTTTCCCCATCTATTGCTTAGGTCACTCAGCATTTTACTCTGTACTCTGCAAGGCACTATTGGTTCACAAAGGTAAACCTCCTTGTGTGTTTGTGACATTGTATTTCCAAATATCACATCATAAAAATATTAAAATAAAACTGTTCATAACATTTTCCTGTGCGCCATCTGGGCCTTGCAAGAAAGCTGACATTATCTGTCAAACTAAAGATAACCACATTTTCTCTCTTTTGTATCGTTAATGTTTGTCATCGCAAATTTCACTTTAATGCTCCAATTACATTATAACATTCTTACAAACTGAATGGCACTAATGACTTTCATTATTATTTACACACTTCCTTAATTATAAGGCTCTCCCTCTCATTCACAACATGTTCTCCCTCATAACACTCGCTCTGATATAAAGCTAATGAATTTTAAACTTTCTATTACATAAAAGCCCATGATTAATTACCCAGCTTCCCAGTCTCTTTATGATGCACAATACAGGGCTCTCCTGCAGTGATGCAGCAAAGGGGGAAAAGTATGGAACTTTTATTCCCTCCTCAGTGAAAGCAAATGGAGAGATAAATGAAGTATCTTTCTCTTTAAAGTGGCATATGCAAATTTAATTGAAAATAAATATACATCAAACCATTCCTCAGGAAAAAGCTAAGTATCTCTGTATTAGCAGCACGTAGTAAACAGGATAATAATGGCTATTATTATCATCTTTAATTTTTCATGACATGAAATTTTTAATCCAAGCAAATGAGATGGTAGAAGTAAAAATACATGGCTTTTACATAAGACATTTCAGTGTGGTATGCTGTATCACCAAGATCAACTATTTATGTGGTTTTAATTATTCAAAATACTGGACTCCTTCACTGATAAAAAAAACACAAGACAAAAAAGCCCAAGGTTGCACCACACCAGATGAAGGGCAGTCGTGACAAATATAAATTACTACACTTCAGACTGACAAAGGTAATACAATAAACCAGAGCCTAGAAGACTTTGAAAGACATTGTGGGGGCACTGAACAGCCTAGCAATGAAATTCAGAGCTCACTAAGCACTGATACAGGCTGCAATCTGCACAAGCTGTACATGTCTCAATGCCTATGCTGCCAACAGAAATTGGATTCCTGAAGTCAAAGGTAAATTTACTGTCAGTCAAGGGGAGAAAGAATGGGTTAATTAAAAAGTGTGGCTACTCTTACCCCATTTGCTAGCTAGTAAACTTGACCTTAAGATTACAGGGAACCTGTGCATATAAAAAATTTATTTCCTGCCATTTCAAGGAAGTTGAAGTTCCCTTTTATGTCTCTCCCCTGTTAGTAAAGCATGAGTCAGTACCTATGCAAATGCATACATAATCCAAATAGGAATATAGTCCCAAGTGTGACAAAAGCCCATCCTGTCATGACTGAATTGATGGATATCCAGCTATGAATGACATTTAAACCAGGCATGAGACACCTAGAAAGATGAAGATTCATTTGCCAAAGCCATTTACCTGTGTGTTGCCTACTGCTGATCTGCTGCTGGAAAAGATAAGAAAATTTGCTTTGTTCTCTTGGTTTGTTTTCTTTTTAATACCATATGCTTTAAATTTCTAATCAGTTTCCAGTGTCATGGAAAACCCTGGAGGCATATTACATTAAATAATTCTCTGAAAGTTCCATACAACACAATGATACAGTGTAGCTTCAGCCTTGTGGAAATTCTGAGGGATGGTAATCATACTTTGGGCTGCATGGTCCTACACAGCAAATAACTTGAAATTTTCTTGGGGCCTGATCCAAGGTCCACAGAGTAAGCTATATGATCATCCTACTATCTTCATTTAAGATCTCATTCCAAGGCTGCTACTCATCAGCAATTTCACTTATTTGAATTATGAAACTCCCTAACATCAGAGAAATACTCTGTAGTTTAAAAACAAAAAACAAACTCAGAGTAATTGAAAATCAGTCCTTCCATTCTCTTTAATGTTGTCTTGCCTGCTGTGTATGTTACAAAAAGTTATTAGGAGTACATTACGAAGCAAAAAGTATAAAACACTCTTACAATTTCTTTAAAATCCATAGCTAGAAGCTGTGCTTTAGAGGGCAGGCAGGCTCTTGGCAGAAATTTAACAAGTAGCAGAGGTAGAAGAAAGAGACACAGATGCAGAAAGAGAGTAGGTCTTAGAATAGCATTACTTTTCTGATTCTAATAAAGTTCCTTTGCTCAGCAATCAGTAAAAAATGGCAACTTCTGTGCTATTCCAGTCGTAATCAACATGTGATTCAGGGATTCACCATTTGTCCTCAGATATTGTACAGCTGCTCTGTGTAAATAGATAGAGTCCTCCTGAAATCCATTTTTCTCAAGATTCATCTGCTTTCTGTGTCTTTTGCAGTTCATCTTCTGTTGCTGACTCTGGAGTCAAGAGCACTGGACTAAGATATCTATAGGATATAAAACTTCACGCTCAACGCCTCCTGACATTTTGGGCAGAGAGTGTCAGACATTCACAAGGGACTAGATTATGATCCTCAGTCACATTTACATGCCTATAAAGAAATTTCAGAATGCACTGAAAAAGTCCTTTGACCCGCGTAAGGGTTGTCCTATATGCTTTTGAAAAATAGGACCATGACCCTAACTTCTGTTTCATTTGTTCATGGTTTATATCGCAAATAATATTCCTTAAAATATAGTGAATAATGAACCACAGTAGCTTCTAACCTTGATGACTGTTTCCATGTAAGGTAGTCTCTGCATTTAGACACCTTCATAATTTTCAATGTTATCCAGGAATAATTGTAATCTAAATAAAACAGCGTAATCCTTGGACTTCTTTGTGTACTATTAGTAATAGCACTTACGCAAAAGAAATGAGACATTCACAGAGTAAGACACAAACACAATGAAACAGTTGAGCTAATCTTTGTAAAAATATATTAAAAGATATTAAAACAACTGGGTAATGTTCATAATAATGTCGGAATAGGTAAAATTAGTCACAGTTGTGTATTCAGTGGCATGAGGATTTGCAGTTACAATTTTATGGCCCATTCTTAATGCAGACCAAACTTGTGATAAGTTTACAGCCCACAGGATCAACCAATTAATAAGACAATTAAGATAAATAAGTTTTAATGACATATGGCATTAATATGTTTTAATGATATATGCCATTATCCTTATGCTGTGTGGCTTTCAACACTATTTTTGTTTATTGTAATATTTTGTCATGAGATTTTAGCTGTTTAAGATAATTATATGTGCTTATATCACCATATTCCACTAAAGATGAGTTAGACATAGGCCCTTCAAGATTTCTTATGAAGAAGAAAAGATTTATTAAACAATTTGAAAGTGAGACAGGCATGGCAAACACAAGTCGTCTTTCAAATCTGTAACTCTATTATATGGCCCTGTGATCTACTGTTTATATGAACATATGAGGCATGAAGCCTTCTTCCCATCTTGCCTTTTCTGACAAAGTCAGGAGAGCTTCATGGCTTCCATAAGTAAGTGACAGAGAGGGGAAGTGCTTCAGAAGCCTGGGGATAGGGCAGAGGGCAAGGTGAGATGCCACTATGAAAAGTAATTAGCGGTGGTAGGGAGTAATCTGCTGAAGCTTGTTCTTACAATTGATTTTCTTGCTACACGCTATATGAGATCTCCACAGCCCATGAAAGATGAGCTATGCATCACCTGACAGAGCTGCATGTGAAGCAACATCATTAAGCAGAAGTCAGGTTTTGACTACAAATATCAGGGCTCCGATCCCTAGTCTACTTTTTACTGAATTGATCATTTTGAGACATTCAACCCATCTCCTGCTGCCTTTGTTTATTCTTCACACCTGCTTCTTCTGATCTTTCTTCTGGCAATTGTAATACTGGGGAAAGGACTATCCTTCATTATGTGTTTCTGTCATGGCAGTCTGCAAAAATGTAACATCCTACATCCCAGTCTGAAAATAGTCTCATTGAAGATGATGGGAATTTTACATTGATCTTGGCAACAATCTTGCTTGCCAATAATATCATCTGTATGTATTCTTTTGAAATGTTTCATATTGATTAACACAGTTTTTAAAAGCACAAAAAATAAATTATTCATTTTGATTTATAAGGTAGTTATAGTAGATGTTTAACACAGGCAGAGTATTTTCATACCAATCACAATACTTAGAAAATAAGCCAAAAAAACCCCCAACAAATCAGCTTTTCCCTGTGTTTTAACTGTAATAACATTTCTACAAACATAAACAGAAGTAGGAGCCTCTTTCCTGAAATGCCTCAGAAAAGACATGAGCCTTGCAAACCAAGAGAAGCCAGTGAACACCATAAAAGACAGTGCCTTCACAGAGAACATCTTTCTATCAGCTCCCCTGCATTAAATACACTGGCACCTCTAACTGTTTATCATCCAAGTATCTTGGACAAATGATACTAAATCTGCAGGAGTAAAATTACAAAGGTCGCCAATTTTTGATAGAACTGCACATCACTTGAGGACCTAGATGAGTTTGATTCAGGACAAATCAAGGTTGAGCCAGACATTTGGAAATACTGCAGATAAGGTCCTTAGGTCATCATACACTACTATGGAGAAAAGCACACATTAGGGAGGTGAATTTTGAAAAAAAAAAAAAAAAAAAGTGCTGCAGTAAAATCTTAGCTGTACTTAGCTGTGTCTATCATTCTTACTATTTGTACAATACTTGTAATTTCTGTGTACTGCCTTTGTCCTGCTGGGAGCTGGCAACTGTTAAGGTTGATTACAGGGATAGGAGAGGTACCCAACACTTGCATACCTGAGCATCACAGGAAAAAGTGGTGTGCTAATTTCCCAAACAGCAACAGGGGAGTCATAGCATAGCCACCAGTAAAAGCATCACAAACCCCTAAGTAGCAGAGCTCTGTCCTTTTAATTGCAATGCCCAGCGATTTTTTTCAAGGGTGAGCATTTGTCCAGTGTTCCCTGTAGACCTTTTGTCAGCTTCTGTGCACTCTTGTTTGTTTTGCTGATGCTCCTCAGCAAAGATGATGATGATAGCTGGTAAAGCCATACATATCTACACATTTAAGAAAATGGGCACAATTAAAAGCAGACAGTGTTTCAATGCCAGTATTGTCCATGACGTCTATTGAACAACTCCAAGGAAGGTGGGCAACAGCTGCCTCATGTCTAGAGCAAGATGCCAAGCCAAGAGTGTATAAAAAATTAGACTTTTTAGTGATATAGGACTTCACTCACAAAGCATGATGGTAGCACACCCTGTGGGTCCTCAAGATTAATGATTTCTGCTGTTTGCCTCTTCTTTGTTACCCTTTACCTCTAAAAAATAAACTACTTCAGACTTTGCCCTTTTATTCCTCCATGTTGCTGTCCTATGTCCCATGTACTCTTCTTTCTCATTTTCCTTTCCCTCTCTCCATATTCATGCCAGAGGGTATATCATGATGAGGTTCTCTAATCAATTGTCTGACTCATTGCCTTATGGCAGAATATTGCCATGGCTAATGACTAATATGACTGCAGGATTTCCAAATGTCATCTTATAAGATTTTACAGACTGCCTATTAACTGTTTTTTAGCCTTGCCAGAATTAGCTGGGTAGCAAAATAAAACAGTATGATTTAGCACAGTAAACTCATTTCTTAGCAGCTGATTTCTATTTATAGGTATAGCCTAAATAAAACAGTATAGGACAAAGTATTTCTAAACTGAGAAATGTTCCATTTGTGAACAGCTTTTCTTATGATAGTCAAAGTGTTTATTTGCACAGTGAGTGACCAAAAATAGTGGTTCAAACTTTCTAATTTTTGAAAGATGGCAATAGATATTTACATTCATGTTATGATTCACTATAAAAGAAGAAATGTGTGAAACTGCCAAGACAAATAGTTAGATGCTTTGTGTTTGTTGGTTTTAGTTATGCATACTAAATTCTTTCTCCTCCACATTGCAATTTTGTGATGAGCTAAGGAGTGGCACAGTACATTTACTCTCTAGAACTCCTATGTCCCTGCAACTGAAGCTAATATTTGCCCCTTCAGTTAAAGACATTTATTCTATAACAAATTAGTTTTATTTTAGACTGATATGAAAGCATATACTTACTTGCAATAAGAAGAATTTTTTTGCACTGATAAGGAATTATCACAAAAAGCAGTAAAAATAATTACAAGGAGAATTACAGATGATTTGAAAGTCTGACAAGATACAGAGGATGCTTTGCTGCAATCCTAATGATGCCTAAACATGTCCAGTATTATTTACAGACACATACATTAGTTTTATTATTTTTTTCTTGCCATGCTCATTTATATAGCATGGAACTGCAAACATTCTCACTCTTTTGCCTTTTTCAAATTCCTGCACTGACATGAACAAAGAACTTGCTAATCACAGGATTTCGATACTTCCTCTGGGCAATCAACTGTTACGCTCCTGCAGTTTGACCATTCCTCAAAATACAGCATTCAAACAGTTCTCTTACACAAAACTAATTTTAGCATTGACAAATTTCCCAGATACCCATTTAGAAATACTTACTTACAGCTTCTTGATCACTCATTTGGTCACCTTGCCACTGATGGTAAAATGACATCGATGTGAAACGAACATCCTCAGATAGACTGTGAGAAGGGAGTGCCAGGGAGTGATATTTATTTTGCTGATGGTTGTCAATGAATTAGTAAGAAGCATTATCTTTGGTGTAAAAGAAAAGAGCCCATAGCTAGAGAAGGAGATACAGCATCAAACTGGGAAGTGTACTGTAAAGATTAGTGTTAGAAAACTAATGAATAATGTCACAAGACCTTAAACTAGCTATTCTCATTGAGGCGGCTTGTTAGACCATCAAATTGTCTAGCTGAGAAACCTGCTCCCATTACTGCTGTGTTTGTGGTGTCAGACCCAATTAGTGTTTCTCCAGATGAATTTTCATTCGTTAGAATTGGAAAGCCAAGTAGAAAAAAAATGCAGTGGAACTGAATTTATTTGCCCTTTGCGAGCAGAGATTTCTCTATATGTAGGTATCAAATGTATATGAGAAGCACACACTGAGATCGGCTCTAGTAACTGTCACAGCTCTGTCCCTTCCCCACAGTCCTGCAAGCTTTGGTTTCTCTAACACCTTGCCTCTAGCATAGAAACGGTGAGAAGCTCCACCATATTAACCTGAAAAATCCAAAACAGCAGGAAAATTTCTACTTGTCTACTCAACCAGCGTGAATTTGCTGCCAGCCCTCAACACTGCCAAAATGGGTATGTCCTCCTTCAGTCTGTCTGTGTTTCTAATTCATTCTGTGCATGTGGCTTTTCTTTTCCTCAAAGCTGAATATGCAAAGGTAAACCACTGCTGACTCCAGCCCATGGTCTCACTTTAGCATGCTCACGTCAGCTTACCCTATCTTACAATACAGTAAGAGTCACTTCAGTACCAATATTTTGTGCAAACCTAGGATCTGGTAGAAGAAAGCAGAATTTTGACAGCTGGAGTGAAATCAAAGCTCTGCTGAATTCATGCCACTGATTTCACCTGAGCCTAATTTTTACCATCCATCTTCACAGGAGTGTTATACAACAGTGGCTAAGTTTGGAAATTGTTTCTTTCCTGTTATGTGCTATCTTAACCTCGTGCAGTGCACCTAATAAACTGCCACAGAAAAGTGATGAAATATTAAGGCCATTCAGTTGTCTTGGTTTTTAAGAGTAGATACTGCAGTCATTTCTATTTTTATTTTTATTTTTTAATCAAATGCAAAACTTTCCAGGTGTTGAGTTTGTAGTGACATTTGCAATGTTCCTGAAGCATTATGAGGGCAACTTGTGAATTTTAAGTAGGGATAATCAATAAGGTTTGAGAAATATTATATTAAAACATATCTCAAGCCCATGATCCTGACAGAGCTGACACTTAATATATATTCAGTCATCATCATTTTTACATCTTTCCTGCTCTGTGAAAACACTACTGATCTTGTTGTGGCTGCTTACTATACAAGCATGCTATTAAACTCCTCATTTAATAAGATAAGCATTTTATAATGGATTTTAAAACTTTAGGTGCAATGCAGTAAATGACAAACAGTGGCTTAAATCTCTTGCACTAAAACTCGTATTTTTCATCAGAAAAGGGGGAAAGAGGTTGTTTGGGTTTTAAAGAATCTGTGGCTTATGAGAGCAAAGGTTCTATATTCAGGAACATACTTTAAATTAACTTGGGGTGCTGGTAAAGAAGCCTACTCTCTCCAACTGCACTGATATTAGGGTGATTTCTTTCAGGTTTTTAACAGACAGGTAATCTGTATGTTCAGTTTTGCATCTGTTATACAATTGCTTCTTTATTTTGAGTGATTTGGTAACCTCAAAAAATAGTTCACTCTTCTTGAATTAGCAGCATGGTGTTATAGATCAAGTAGACAGAAAAGCCTATCTCCTTGCTTCTGCATAGCCAATATGCTACAGGGCACCTGTATCAGAAAAGTCATTGCAGTGTATCTTAACAGATGTAACTATTGGCCTCTTTGAGAGCTGGAAGGAAAAATAAAAGAAAGAAAAGCAATGCATCACAGGCCAAAACAATTGCTCGATTTCAACAGTAAAATACTCTGTCTGTGGAGGTGGACTGTGAGATAAAAATGTTTGTTTGGAGGAACAATAGCTGATTTTTTTCAGACCAGTACCCAACAGCTAGAATAGAAGGTGATATTATTTTTGCAATAGAGGAACTATCTGTTTTGCTAACATACTGCAGTTTCAGATGGAATTAGAAACTTTAGGTTCCAGCTCTCCCAGTGATATCCTGCTCATAGGAGTCCAAGAACAGAGAAATTCGTTTATTTGTTGAAGTACTACTAAACTATTATTTGGTACTCAGCAGTAGGTGTTCTTCAAGGATTATTCCCTCAGGTAAATTAGATTCCCTTTTGTTTTACTTTCTGGCTATGTGATAGGTCTCAAGAGAATTAATTTCTAGTAAAAAAAGAAGTAGCCTCAGCAAGCTGGTGAGATGAGAAATGGCAGCTGCAAAAATTACAGAAGCCCAAGTGAAAGTATGTTTTAAAATATAATTTAATCAAAGGCAAGCAAGATTAGTTATAAAGTTAGAAAGGACTTTCAGATGAATGACAAGTGTGTTGTCAATCCAAGCTTTGCTGAGAAAACAAACCAATTTGAGAATAGAAAAGAACAGTGTGCTGTTCTACATATGCATACTGCATAAACAGTCCATGCAATTAATGTACCAAAGGTAAAAAAAACCATAAATTTTTGCTGTTGCAGCTTGTGGCAAATCCTAGTGTTTTCCATGTAATTCCACAGAAATAGAAACATAAGTGTCTCATGTTCCCCTTTCAAATATTTTAAGAAGGTCACAATATTAATGGGATACACTACTATATATTTTCATTGAGAAGACATACAGGTTATTTTCCTCATGTGTCTCAGGCCTTCACAAAAGTGTTTGTTGTTATTATTTGTTATCAGTTGCCATAAGTAAGTTTTCCCACATCTGTTCAATTTTGCAAAGGGTCTGCCATGAAATTTCATCTCTTTTTTAGTCTGTTCTTCTGTCAAAAGGGACTGTGAAATAGAAGGATTCATATTCCATTTTTACCACTAAAATCAGAGACCCTTCTCTGCTGGACTGGAAGAAAGGATGGCTTTATCCTGGAGTGAATTTACTGCTTCCCTCCAGGACAAAACCCAGCAATGGGTTCCCTTCATGATATTTGCTGCAGACAGAGAACATGAACCTACACTGCACTGAACTTCAGTGGTGAAAATCTCCCAAACTACCTCAGCTCTTCTTGTGCTCCACAGACTCATTGTATCATTGTGACACATAACAGGGCACACTGTGCATACAATCATACAATTCAGTCTTTTCAGGTGATCCATTCTACCTCAAAAAAAAAATAAATGTGAGATGTGCACACATGCACATACATAGAAATCACTGTAGTGGATCTGATCATACCAGAATCCTACCTCTTATCATGAAGTGCACTAAAAGAAGGACTTATATACCTCTTTCCAAGGTCTTTTCTAGCACTAAACTTGAGATATTTTTGTTTATCCATACAAATGATGAAGATTCAAGTGTATGAATTTTGCTAACAATACCCCATAGAACTTTGATATTATGGCAATGAGTATTTATTTTCTAATGGTAAACATCCCCATTTATAAATTCCACCACCGGTGCAATAGAGTCTCCTCATCTACCTGTTTGCCATCACCCAGTGCTTTTGTACTTTTATGTCACCTCTATGTCTTCTTAGTTCTAAGATTATCTCTTTTCACTTCATATGAGAGCTTTCCTATGCCTTTATTCGTTGTGATTGTTCTTCTCTGAAATGCTCTCTAAACCCACAGAATCCTCTCTAAGACAAAGTGACCTGTTCTATACAGGTTACTGCAGGTGAAAGTGTATTTATGAGTCACACATCAACATGTCAACTCTTGTCTTTACTGTTTACAAGCACTTTCCTAATGACTCCTAATTGACCACATTCTTAATTAATATTTTTAGCCACAAATGCACATCACCTGAATAATAACAATAAACCTGCATTTTGATGGCACTTTTACCATCTTACTACTCTCAATGCAAAAATCCTGTAAGGACTGCATAATAAACAAGACACATTTTGAAAGAATGCCAGGATTTCAACATTCCACTTCAAAACAAGGCTCTCAAATATTTCAAGAAAAACAAAACATGAGAGAAAGTGTTCACAAACCACACACAAAAGCTTAAATGCTCTCCCTGGACTCTTCCGAGTCTCTCAGTGACCAGTAGCTCAGCTGTGGGGGATCATAGCCTGAATCCAGCAAAGTCCATCATCTTCCTTTCCCTTTCTCTTCTGTGGTAAAGACAAACAGATAATCAAGATGAAATTTTCCTTTTAAAGAACAGCTGTTTAGCTCCTTTTGCAGGCCTCCTACTATTTTATTATGTGGCATATATTATGGTTTAAATGCAAATACTTGGAACAAATGTTTTATTTGGCTATATACCCATGTATATACATTAGTATTGCATATGGAAAAGTTGATAATGCAGTAAGATTTGAGTTTAACCTTCATACATAACACAGTTTTAAGTTAAATAGACAAAATGGCCTTTTCTTAAAACAGTTTGTTTTGGGTAATTAGAAATCAGTGACACTCTTAACATAAAACCCATGCGCTTTCCTATAATCCAATTGTATGCTAAGTGTTCTTCACTTTTTAACTTCTTCACATTCGTTTTCTATATTTTTCAATTTTTTGTTTCATTCTGTAAGGCAAATTATGAAAGGAAAATGAACTAACAGCAAAAATTGAGCTCTAATGAAGCAGTTGATTGTCTCCAGAGAGAGTTATTGATAAAACTCTGCTAGCTTTCAATTTTTTCATGAAAACTAATTATTGCTAAATGACACTTTGAAATCTTGTGTGTATAATCATGGTATATGTATTAGGTAACCTTCATTTAAGGCTGGAGGAACATGTGAAACAGTTTAGGAAAAAAACTTGGCATGAATCTAGACTCATTTATTTTATACGTTTTATGATTTACTGAAGCATATTCTTCACCAAAGGCAGCTAATAATACAAGCAGCAACTCGGTGGAGTACTTATGGATATGTCTTAAGGCTGCAGCCTACTGAAGGGATGTTCAGTGCTCCAGAATGAGAGTATTTCAAGCTGACCCATTATGTTTTAGAGAAAGGGATGTGTCTTGGTCTCTTCTTGCAAGCAACCAGCAGTAGGACAAGAGGGCACAGACTCAAGCTCTGCCAGGGGAGGTTTAGGTTGGATATTAGGAAGAGATTTTTTATGGAGAGAGTAATCAGACACAGGAATGGGCTGCCCAGGGAGGTGGTGGATTCACCATCCCTGGAGGTTTTCAAGATGAGACTGGATGTAGCACTTAGTGCCATGGTCTAGTGACCAAGCTAGGGTTAGACTCAATGATCTTTGAGGTCTCTTCCAACCTGGTTGATTCTATGATTCTATGATCCTATGATTTGTTTACTTTCTGATTTTCAAGCCTTTTGGTACAGGAATGCATTGAAAGGCTTATATATACATACATTTACCCACAAACACAGGCACAGACATGAGTTAGAAACTCCCCCTCCTTTTCTTGTTTAATCATATGATTCCAGGCATCATGCAAACCTTTGGCACCACAGCACAGCTGCCTCCCTATATTATCTTTTCCATCCAGAAAGAAGACCTGGCTCTGTGGATCCCTGAGCACAGTAAGCACAGAACCGGGATTACTATTCATGGCTGGTGCTTCCAACACATGGCTGTGCAATGTCTCTGAGACAAGAAACACACTGTGCTTAGTGGTGCTAACAGACAGGCAGCAGTCCTCCTAAACTCTCAGTAAATCTCTGCTAACACTATCAGCTGGAGGTCTTGTCATACATGTCGCAAAAGTCTAGTTTTCTACCTCCTGCTCTAAAAGTCTTATTTCCTCTTTCAATAGAAAGTAAGCTACAGGCTTATGTAGGGTAGCAAATGTTGATGCATCAGACAGAATGAGATTTAGGAGCATGAGTCATACTGTCGGGAAGTATCTCTGGGTCTGCTTTTTGATAGTCTCCTCTTTTAATATTTATCTTTTAAAGAAAAATTAACCATTTGTGAAACTTTACAAGAGCTTTAGCTTTCATCAGTTGTAAAAAGTCTGATAGATCAGAAATGTTGTGATAATGATAACCATTTTTCTTATTCTTTAAATTAGTTGTTTTGCCTTTAAACAATCTTTGGTCAAAAAAATTTCTTGTACTTTTTGGAATTAAAATGTGTTCAGGTTTCTGAATTAAAAACATGAAATCTGACTCAAAACTTCTTTTTTTTATAATGTGTCCAATGCAGAGATACATACAGCTGTGCAGTGCAGCTATGATAGATAACTGTATGCATACATTTTCACTTAAATTCAAACTATTTTTTTGAGAATCATGAGAAGCTGAAAAACTTACTTTATACCCAAGTCTGCAACAAACAATGGCAGAACCAAGAATGTGAGCTGGTGAGTTTTTCTATTGTTTAATTTTATAACACTTCACCTGGATATTTCCTGAAAAAATAAGGAAAAAAAACCCCTCTGTGTGCATCTCAGCTGGGTTTTTCCTCCTTCCATGTTTTTTTCCCCTTCCATTTTGCTTCATGAGAGCAGGACAATATAAAGAAGCTATATTCCAGGAGGCCACTGAGTTATTGAACTGTCAGTTAACTTCTGTAACACATAACCTTAGGAAATAAATCTATCAATATTTTGGCCTGCAGTAGTCAGTATGTAAGGCTGAAGTACATCCAGTGTTGTATCATAATGACTGATGATTTCTTTAACAGCAAAACTGTAGACATCAATACACAATTGGCCACAGAGATTCACAGTCTATTCACAAAGAATAGACTTCTACAAAAAACTGCTGCTGTGCTCTTCAGTTTCTGTTATTGTGTGGTTTAAAAATTATATCAAATAAAGACTGAATTTAAAACAGAATACAAAATTGGACACCTGTCCTAATCATCATCACCTTAAAAGTATCATATTGAATTGTGTAATTGCTGCTGATATCAGAATTTCTCTTCAGGCTTTTTGTTTAGCCCTTATTCTGTCCACCATTTAGTTTTATTATTTATCTAAGTCTCCTTGAAAAGTGAGCTTTTTTTAAATTTATTTTTCCAGCAAGACAAATTTCCTTCCTAGTGTTTGCAATCCACTGCTTTAAATTGCTCATTGTTACTGATGTTTTCTTAGTCTCATTTTTTCTTCATTTCATGCCAGATTCCTTTTATTTGTCTAAGTGGGATCATCACAAAGGCCAGATGCTAAAATATCACCCTCCTCCATTAGGAACATCTATGAAATATTTTTATGTTGTTTTATCATGTCATAGTGAAATGCAAGTTTAGGGCTCAAAAGCACACGCACGCACACAAAAGGATGCATAGAAATAAATGTGGTGAGATGGTAGCTACATTCAATGGTATCAAGTATTTTAAAGATTCTATGGTATTTTTTCATCACAGATATACCTCTTCATCTATCCACAACCTTTCCAGAAAATAGATGTTGCATCTAGAAGAGATCTATGAAGGAAGAGACCAAGAAGAGCGGAGCCATTGTGTGAAATCCACCGTTATGTAGGTGCCACATGTTGAGGGAGGCACTGGAAAGAGGAACCACAGCACAGAGGAGCTGAGGTTGGTATTCATGGCTTTGCAGTTGGGATACAATGGAGCAGCAAAAGACACTAACCATGAACAAAAGTTACACAGATCTGTGTGAGGGAGACTTCACTGAGAATCCTAAACTCCCTGTGTTGAAGGAGAAGCCCCACTGTGTATCTGCAGAGTGAGGGGGTAAGGGGCAGGCAAGTGTACTTGGCATCTTCTATTCATACAAAGTGGAGGAGGGACAGCTTGATTGCCAGAGACATGGAAAGGCAGTTAACAACAGGAAGGTGCAAGATACACGTACACCTCACATTTTTACTCAGTGGTTTTAGTGCTGGACTTTCTAATGCCATTTGCCAAAATACCCAAATTCTTCATTTGATAGTAAAACCATGTTTTTCACCTTTCTATTGTACCACATAAGTAAAATACTACTTTTCAGAAAAATACTGCTTTTTAAAATTTATTTCTGTCTTTCTGTGGTGAAATGACACCTCCTACACAGGCATACACACAGTCTCCTGCTATTTAGATATAGCATGTCCTAAAATGTTAATTAATACTGTAAAACTGGTTTGCCTCCTTGATCAACTGAAAAGCATCTTAAGCTGTGATACATTTTTGTACTTTATTATTTTTACTTTAAAGCATATGTATCTACATTTGTGACTAACTTAAACTTGCAACTTTATTACATGATCCTTCCAGTTCCAATTAAACTCTTAATTGATAGAGGTGGCCCTCAAAGCATGATACACAGGAAAAATAAAGCAGAGTGAATTTCCGAGTGAAAAATAAAGCAGACTGTGAATGGCAGTAATAGCATACAACTGCAGCATTTCATTTGCAACTTACATACTAAGAATATCCACATATTTTTACTTCCTACAATGGCCTCTTAATTTCCAGTGTTGTTTTTTTAATTTACTGATTACTACTACATGCCATATTGTAGCACAATGTCAACAAGAAATTGCACCTGCTACATGAATTGTGTATGCTGCTTTCAAAACCCCAATGAAAAAGACAGAAACAGCAAATGATGTGCCTTGAGTGGTCATCTAAAGGTTAGTCGATGTAGCTGACCAGTCTTGCCAAGAAAAATAAGCCCCAAGGGAAAGGAGTATTGATACCAGTGGACCTTAGATGATGCCTAAAAGATGCTCTGGAACAGAACAACAGTGTCCCTGAATGCTGTTCCGGCAGAACAGGGGAGAAAAAAGCTTGCTGCACATGAATTTCACTGCCAAGAGTCAGAGAGCATCCAAGAAAGCCACAAAATATTTGAATTGCAACAAAATAAAGGGTGAAAGGTGGTTTAACATAGGTTCTGGATCTAAACTGGCCCCATGCCTTGCAGAACACCATTGACTGCCTAAATAAAATCTGCAATTTCCAAGGAAAGCCTGTAGCAACTCAGGGATAGATCATAATTGCTCGTGCTGTCTCACACTACTAGGGAAGCCAAAGCTGTGTTCTATGTGAACTAGATTTTCCAGTGGAGTCACTAAGTAGTGCCATACCGAAACCTAATCTGGGGCTAGCTGAGAAGAGCTGGTCAACTCAAAAGGAGCGTGAATAAGCCAAATTTTGTGGTCTGCTGTTGATAGCAACCTCTAGAGCCATGAAGTCAGTAGAATGAGGAATCCTAGACTATCCTGAGTTCATGGTAGAGACTCATTGCTAAAGGCAAGTTTTTTAGACCTTTAACAGAAAATCCAAATACTATTTACTAATATGGAACCTTTCCAACCCAAGATGTTCTATAATTCTATGATCCTGTGATTACAATGAACTTTTAAAACATGATTAAAATGCAAACATATTAATGAATAATTGTACTATGGGCAATAGGCAGCCATCAGAGAGCAGGCCAGTTAACTAAGCCTTCTACACTATCAGGTCTTAGGAGTTTGTCAGAAGAGGTGCTAACTGAAAATTAAACAGTTTAATTTAAAAATTACTTTTATACATATATATACCCTTTGTGAATCCCTTTATTTAAGTGTTTTCAGTTGTCAGTACTTTTATACATATATATACTCTTTGTGAAACCCTTTATTTAAGTGTTTTCAGTTGTCAACAAATTTAATTGTAAAACCCTGGCTCTGCCTTTCTTTAACTTGGCTTCTCAAGCATTCTTCATATTACCAGAGATGGCTTTCTGTGTCATGAGAAAAGACATTTATTGAGGAGGGGGGAAACCATCTATAGGCAGCTTTGACTTACCAATGATACCCATATAGTGCCTGCTGTTACTTGTTGCCTTGTTTATTTTTCCCTGTTATCACTAGACCCAGCGGCAGAAAATACTCAAGTGATCCTGACTGAGAATTAAAAAAACTTATATCTCACTTGCAAGACAATATTACTCAAGGCTCTTTCACTAAGAGGGACAAGGTGTTATCACTCCTGACATATCAACCTCTGCTTTGCTTGTTTGCCTAGGTCACAAACAAAATTGTAATGCTCCTAGCCTTTTTATTAAGTTCTGACACGTTCCCACAAAAGAAATTAGAGCTGCATAAAAGAAAGAGGGGATTCAAAGCTCCAAATAAAAATGCAGAATAACTATGTTTGCTGATTTATATTGTGTTTGGATTAATGTTTCCTTGAAAAATCAAAAACTTCAGATTATTCAATAATTGAGTAATCTGGACATATCTGGTTATAAGAACCCAACATTCTGAGTACCGATATGCTTTCTGTTGTTTAATAAAAGTAGAAGGCCGTTCATAGTTCAAAGGAGCTACACAAGATTTTGAGCTTAGACTGGCAGGCAAGCTTAAGCACTTCATAAATTTCTTAATCTTTTCTGCTGCTCTCACGCCAGTAACAAACCCTCCAAGACTGTCTCCTTAACTCTGACTTGACACAGGAGGTAAGGGAGAACCTCCACTTTGTGCAACTGCTCTGTTTTATGCTTTCATTTCATGTAATGAATTTTTCTTTCTCCTCATATACCTCATGTTCCTTTGTGTTACACCACAAACTGAACTCCAAAATCATATGAACAAACCCACTCCCTGGATAAACTACTTCACTATTTCTAATCATTAGTACCAGCTGCTCAGCACATCCAAGTGACTAAATGAAGTATATGATGGTTTTGCCAAAACTGCAGTTCAGAAAAACAAAAAAGTCAGGGAAAGAAAGAGATGGAGAGATCAGTCCCAGCTCACAGTGCAGCATGATTATGCACTTTTATCATGGACAGCAAGACTACTTGTAATTAAAACAGTTTATTACAAGACAGCCTACAGCAGAGATGGAGCAGGTTCTAGTCTCTGTGCTCAGAAGAAAGAATAAATTTGTACTACTTCTCTTTCTTTTCCAGATATAACAGTGAATTCCATTTAGGAAGAATGAGTAATGCTGAGAAGAAGCACATATTAAAAACTCTCCATGAAAAGTCACAATTAGCAAAACCCAATAAGCAAGAAAAATCATGGTCATTCTTACAAGGAAAGAAACTTGTTCTTGTGGATAAGTTTTCTGCAGTTACCAATAGGTCTGCATAGTAACAGCCGTGTGATAAATTTCAGAGTGTTATATACAGCCTGCTCAACTCCACCTTATTAATAACTTTACTCTCAAGGCTGTTCCTAACCTCCTGCTTTCTTGGAGTTTGCAACTTCAGTTCACTCCCTTTATGAGATACATTAGCAAAGAGTTTCTAAGCACATGGTCACATACTACTGCTTTGCAGATTCCTTGAACCATACAACAGTATGGATGGATGGTACTCACTTTATGAGAAGCCGTTCATTATTTCTCATCACTGTTAATGGTTCAGCTTTGCACTTTACTCCTTTCTCTGAACATAGCAATTTACTTAGAGACTTTTTGGCACATACCAGCAAAGCATTCAAGCAGTTTAGGAAATGCTAGTTTTTCTTTTCAAATGTCTATGGGATTACAAGGTGGTACTAACTCCATTTTAAATTACAGGAACTGAGGCTCAGATTTGAAAAAACAGAGACATTCTACTTGCTTAGGGTGTTTAAATGTATTTAGCATTCAATGTCATTATTTATGTCCAAAGCATGGCCCTCACTGATTTCATTTGATGGGGAGTCTCAAATGCCCATAATAGAGATCAGCCCCTCAAATTTCTGTTAAAATGAACCTTTCACTCCTAGTTGAAAGACTGGTTTCAGTAAGCTACTGCTGCAGTCAAATCCAACAGTCTTCCTGCCTCTCAGCTCCCAATTACTGCAGCTTACATGGAACTTAGGCCTTCGACTGAGGAAGAGTAGGTGACCACATGAGTATTATGGCTCCTATTCAGTGTAGTGTAGAAAAGACTCATTGGATCCATTACAGAAGTAACCAATGGAACAGTGCTGTAACTTTCACATGTCAGTGACTGAATCTCCATTAAGGGGACATTTTCTGCTTTAAGGCAATGGTTTGTGCAACTATTCAAATGGGACTTGTAAAAGCTTCTCTGCCTTGCTCTTGTTTTAATATTGCATCAGAACAATATGGTAGGAGCAAAGAAAAAAGCCTTCAGGAAAGCATTTCATTATGATAATTTTCTTCCTCCATTTTTAGTTCCTCTGTACAATCCCTAATTTCACAACGGGTAAGGTAGGGAATCTGTATTTCTTGCTGTATCAGAACAATTCTTTGCAATAAAAGAAGCATGAGTCAAGAAGGACCAATTTCATAATGCAGTTAAAGTCTATTTTGCAAAGAGTAAATTATTTATGAGCTAATTAAAGTGACACAAGTAAAACTAATTCTGTCATTTCCTGGTGGAGGTCTGATAGGTTAGTATTGTTAAGGTACAACTAGAAAGGAATTAAACACATACTTTGCTGGGACGTGGGGAACTTCACAGAAATCTCAAAAAGCAAAGCTTGCATTCAAGCTTCAGGTTCTGGAAATAGTTAATTTGCATGTATTCAAATATCATGCTATGTTGATAGCTCCTGATTGTGACCTTGACTTCCTTCTCATCCACTTGGATTTCTTATCCCATGATCATTCTTCCTGCATAGTTAATCACACCCTTCAAACCTGAGAATTATCACAGATCCTTTGCTCTTCCTTAGCAGCCTAATCTTCATAAAATCCTAAATGTAGTGAGCTCATTCTGACGCCCCTTAAGGTACACAGACCAATACCTTTTATATAGTTATTCTTGGTCTTTTTGCTTTTTCCCTAGATCCCTTTCTCAGCTTTGCCTGCAGACTGATTTCTACTCATCCAGACTGTACTCCCACTGGCTCCCCTTCTATCTCTGCTAGTAATCCAGAGAGTGCCACTCAGCTCCCCTAACAGCCTCTTGAGTAGGATGAGGACTGAGCCCCAGTCTCTGCTAGTAATCCAGAGAGTCCCACTCAGCTCCCCTAACAGCTTCTTGAGTAGGATGAGGACTGAGCCCCACCTTCCTCAATGTTTGAAATATGTCTGGAGGACAGAGCTCTAGTTAGGATAGAGGCCTACATATACCAAACACATTTTTTTCTGAGTGAAAACCAGAAAAAAAAGGATTTTTCTTTGTCAGAGGTATCAAAGTAAATTGGTCAAAGTACCAGCTGAAGTAAACACAGCTGTTTGCTTGTCAGTGACTTGACTGATCAACCATTTCAAGGAAATTAAGACCAACTGCAAATCAGTGCAGATAATTAAATATGATATAAGCAGCAACACATGCTAAAGAGCTGATAAAACACACATATCATGTTCTTAAGAAAGCCATGACTTGTAAAAGACCCTCATGGGAAATGTGGCATATATGGTCTGTGCCTGTCAGATAGTTCCAGATATTAATAGTGTGAGACAAAACCTCTGTGTAGTATGACCCAAAAACGACTGTGAGGGGCAGAAAATCAATAGTCCATTGGTATTTCTTTCACAGATCCAGAGCACTGCCAAGACTGGCTGCCTAAACTCACCGTACAGCTGCAGCTTTGGACAGCTAAATTATTTAGAGAATTTAATTTACAAAATGTTGTGAAAACATGAGGAAAATTAGCTACTAGAATTAAATGAAATCTCTGCTGCACATGTCTGAGTAGTAGTTACAAAACTTGCAATTTTAGTGGATGCTCATGGGAAGAACAAAAATGCACATCTCCAAAAAAACCCAGCTATTTTCAAAGATCTGATTCAGTTCTTCAGGGAAATGGGGCTTTTCAGGAAGGTCTGTCAGAATAGTTCTTCTATTTGTTTGGCTTTAGTAAGGGGAAAAATAGACACTAGTTTTGCCTAGCTTTGTTCTTAGAAACAGCCAGACAGCATTGGATGAAATTTCAATGAAATTTAGCCCAAAGCATGCACTTTGGAAAGCTGCTATCCAAAGAATGGCAGAGGATTAGGCAGATCTATTAATAACTGAAATAAGAGAAGGGTTGATTTATGTAGTTTTTTTATAGGGTAGTGTCTGGCTGTGCTACCTGCTCCACCTACAGCAGTATCTGAGTAGATGACAGTGGCCATGCATCAGCTTTCAGGGTTGTTTTCCTCATGGTACAAGAAATACAGTTTATGAAGAAATGCTGTGACCGTTTTAGGCTAGTGCTTTGAGGATTGTACTAGAGAAGGTGTCACAGATATTAAAAGTTTGATTTCTCCTATCTTTTTCTGTTTGCTATCAGATAAAGATTATGCAAATATAAACACATTCACCTTTCTATTTCATGAATTTGTGTATAGGCAACCATCTAGTGCAGGGATATAGAGGTCTTTCTACAAGCCTTGCTTCCATCCTGCCATGTTCATGATCTGCATCTATATACATCTACATATAAATCCATCTCAAGCACTGTCTAAAGATATTTGTTTCAAAAAGCCAGATAGGCCCAAAGCCTCATATTCTGCAAACTTCCTGAATTTGCTGAATTAGAATGTAATTGCACCTTAAATATGATATTTAGTAATTAATAATCCGGCCTTGCTTTTCAGCCTTAAGGATTGTAAGCATGTGGTTCTAATCTTAGCAGAATGAAGAAACATCAGTACCCTTTGTGCTACATGATTGCACACTCCTCCTTCCTCACCAGGCTGGAAGGTGATGCTGGTGGTCACTGTGCTGGGATGGCATGCTGGATCCAGTCAAACCAATTGGTTTTCTCCTCTATTTTGGGGAGTCACTGGAGTAAGAGTTTCCCCTGTAGCTTTGCTGTCTGACTGAACTGGTTTTCTCCCCTGTTTTGGGAACTCACTGGAGTAAGATTTTCCCCTGTAGCTTTGCTGTCTGACTGAAGTACAGAACTGGGATCTAGAGTCCTTTGAGAATTTATCCTGAACATCAAATATTTCTGAAAATTTCACTCACAGTGTATTAGCACTCTAATATGTCAGGACCGGATATTTACAGTGCTTATAAATCCTTTATATTTGTTCTTGTTTGAAGTAACAATAATAAAGCATACATGATCTGACCATTACATATTAATGAATAACAGCTGTAAAATAACTGGAAAGACTGTCAGGAAACTCCATTTAACTTCAGAAGCCATAACAATGCTGGGTTAGCACTTTACCTTGAATGGTGTAGTGATAGCATAAAACCTTTCTAACCAGTAATCTCAGGTCAGCCTTAATGGTACCATAAAATTTCTTCAACACAAGGCAATTTTTGCTTCCTGAGAGCTATGCAAGTTTGCTGTAAGTGCATTTATACATCTGAGTATCTAATGAAAATAAATTAGTAAGAAATACATACTCGCCCAAATGTAATACAAAGCCTTAAATTCAATACCAGTCTGATAAAACTCTCTTAATTCAAAGAAACATTTTAAAATAGAGGAATGAATAAATGTAAAGTACCAGAATATCCATTTGTATATACTCTTTAAATATATGTTTATATCTATAGATTATGTGTATGTTCCCTGGATAAGTCTCAACTGACTTTTGCTCTTCAATCCAAATTTAACTACGTTGCCATGTATGAAGAGCAGTGCTCAGCCTCCTAATAGTGATGCACTTACGCTTTCAGAACATAATTGATATTTCCATGTGTTTACAAGTAAATTTGTTAATTTCTAAATGACAATATATTTTAAAATGGATCCTTCAGTAAATTTAGCATTTCACAATTGCCTGTTGCCTTGTCCCAAGTGATTTTGATAACATAACAATGAACAGACTTTGTATTTCCTATACAATTAATACTTAGATGCCTTCTGCTGTGTCTACCTGGCTAGTATGAAATGGTCATTTTGTTTCCATTACTCTCCATTTCTAAGGGTTTATTTTTTACTACGAGACCACTAAAAATCGGACTAACAATAATTTCAGTCTCTCTAGATTGACACAGAAAGTAATGGTCATTTTGTAATGGGTATCTTAATAAAGGATAATGATTGCATGTTAGCTAAGGACAATCTGATTAAAAACAATGGCAGAAATATGCTGTTATGAAAACAGGAAATTCTCTCAGCTTCCAGATGGGAAAAAATACCCCAAATAAATAACAAAACATCAGTCTCTGAAGAAAAGTAGCTATTTAGCTACATGTGAAAAAGATTATTATGCATTTTATTGTTAATTCTTAATCTTTGTTACAAAAATAAAGTTACTGATGACACGATTTAGTGCAAAAATTGCATACAAAGACACCATTGCACTGTACTGCAGTTTAGTGTCCATGAATATAGGAGTCCTTAATTTCTTCATCTATCTCGCTTTCAGCATATCCTTAAATGAACATGTCTTTTATAAAATGCACAGATGGTGCAATAAGGCTGTGACTAGAGTTGTGCTTTGATACCATTGCTGGCAGTCACAATTTAAAAACCAACCAGTGCATCAACTGAGCCTAAAATTCTGCAAAGGCTCTTTTTCTCTCTCAGACAGCAGCCTTTGCTACCTGCACAAAGAAAAGATCTCAGTAGGAAGAGTGATAGGTTTTCACTTTTGAAAAAATCCACTGAAGACCAAATTAAATGATCCCTCTGTCAGTTTTCTCTGTAAACAAATGCACATAAAGAGGTTCATTATACCTTAATTGCTGAACACTGAAGAGATGAGAATGTCATATGCTGTAAAAGGCAATGGGCACCTTCCCAACAGTAGATGGCTTTTATTTCTGTCACTAAGATAGGTATTTCAGCCACCATAGTTCTTATTGAAGACACTTCCTCACTTTAAACTCCATAAAGCTGGGACAGTGGGATATAGCAAATGCAGGAACTATTCTTATTAAGGGAGAAGATGTCTCTGTATTTACACAGAGAACACTGGAGATGCTAACAAGGTGACACGTGAAGGATTTTGCATAGGTTTGACTATTAGCTCTGTCTCTTTCTTTTTCAAAAAAGTTAGGAGAAATTAACTTTTAGACTCCTTTTTTCCCACCATTGAAAACAAAATTGATAAAATAAATACTAATTCTCATCGCTCATAATTCAGAAAACAAAAAAAAAAATAAAAAATAAGGAGGTTAAGAGGAACAGAAGTACAGTTAAAAGCTTACATGAGCAGTTAGGATTCATGGGCTTTCCAGCTGACATATAATCCACCTAAATACTCTCAAATACTGAATAGATCTGTTCAAGCTTCAGAGGAGTCAAGCTTGAGCTGAGAGCTCACAACATTTAAGCCACAAAGCCATCTTTTGGACCACAGGTCCACTTGACTCTCTCCAGCACACTGCAAATTCCATTGAATGAATTTTCCAACTAGAATTACTGAGGTTGGATTCAGATAATTCAGAGAAACCAAGTTCACCCTTCTATGGGTGCTCTTTATAGCTCTAATCCCTCCAAACCAATCTGAGCTCATTTTCAATTTCATGGGTCCAATTGGCTCATGCAGCTGAGCTTTAGGAAAGTCTGTGAAGTTGAAAATTGCCATTCTGCTGAATGCCTGCAAGTATAATGATATATGTATATTTCCACCTTTTTGCAGAGAGATGTTACTCACACATATTCTTTGCGTATCAGCCAACCTTTAAACCATAAACAATGAATTTTTTGTTCCAAGGTATTCATGCTTCTGATTTTTTAAATGTATATTTTATATTTAGATATAACTCCAGCATTTATGCTCCCCAATAAATAGAAGCAAACATTCAGTGAGCACAAAATCAAATATGAGGCTGAAAAGTAAACAATATAATTTTTTATTGCCTATTCATACCTCTCTATCCCTCAGTTATTCCATCAGTAACTTTTTCTTATTAGCTCATAAGTTGCCAAATAAAAGTTGAACTTTTTTCATGTAAAAGCCCACTGTCTAGCAATATTTCCCTCTGCTTAGCATTTAGATAGTGCTATAAATATGCTAGATATAATATTGTTATATATGACATTAAAATATTTTCTTTTGAAACTGAAGGCCAAAATTATCTTTCAGTGTACTTTTGAGACCAATTTGATCATGCAATTGCATTGCCTGCACACTGCCTAGTGACATTCCCTTACTTCTCTTTACTCCCCCTGGGAACTGACAAATTCCTCCTGGCCACTGGGACAGAGCTCTCAGACTTTCTAGGGTACTACAAGTTTCATAGACAAGGGCACATAGGCAGATCCCAAGCCACTGATCTTACCATGGAAAATACAGGTAAACGTTGTCTGTTATCAGTTCTTTTGGCTAGTGACCAAGCAGCTCTGCAGTGCATGCACTGCTCTCAGCTAGCCCCAAACACACCTCTTCCTTCCCTACTGGGAGCACCAGACAGGACAGAATGAGAACTTTGGGGATGAGGCAAGGAAACAGAGGATAAAAGAAGTAATCCAGAGCATAGACTTTCTGCTCTTCAGGAACTAAGGAATTTGCCGTAATACTGAACATTTTAGGCTCAATCTTTCTATTTTTGGTGCAGGTGCTGTTGGAAAGCATAGATTACTTTTAAAAAAAAAATATTAGAAATTAAACCATATTCTGCAAACATGGTCCTATAGTCTAACTCTGATCTCTTCTTGGGAAGGAGATCAAAGTACTGGCCCCATGCACTTCGGCCTTTCCCCATGCTCTCACCATGTCTGCAGTCACCAATCGTGTGGCTCAGTGCTTGGACAATCTGCCATGTACAGCCCACACCCCCCATGGGCTTTCCCTGTGTGCATCATTTAGGCTGCAGCAGACATGTCCAAGGCATTTTCCACACCTCATCTCACTCACATCCAATCTCCAGAAGCCATCAGGGTGCAGGACTCAAGTGTTTCTCAGGCTAATAGTCCCATGAGTCTCCAGAAGCCAACAGGGTGCAGGACTCAGTGTTTCTCAGGCTAATAGTCCCATGATGACATGTCAGAAAAGTATGGATCATAGTCTTAACAGAGTCCCTCAGTCACATCACAGTCTCAAAGACACCAGTTATAGATATCTAGAAAATATACAATCTGTCTTCAGGTACATATTGGTTTTACTTCAGTGCCTCTTCCTGCCTTGTGATAGCCCAGGCAAGCCTGTACTAGTTGGATCCAGTGATTACAGTTTCAGCCAGGTCTTCAAACTACCATTTTTTGACACGATCCCTTTCACAAGCCTGCTAGAATTTATTATTTATGATGTGACATTCTTATTTTAATTTTGCAATTAGTGTGCCTGCAGACAAGCAATACACTCCTCAGTGCTAAAACTTTGGATGCTATCTACGTGTTTACTTAAGAGCAGCTTATCCGGAGACAGAGACTTCCTTACTTTTTGTTTTTCTTGACAGCTCATAGATTAAATATTCTGGTCATCATACAATTTGTGAACTAGGATACAACAATTCCTATTTGGTCAAAACCCAAGAGCTTAAAATTTAATTTAGAGTAAATATCTTTAAAAATAAGTCTTACTACAAACAAAGCAAAAAAAAATGCACAATGTTTTTTTAAAAAGGAAGTATAGGCCCAACTAACAAAAGTAACACAGAGAAGTAAATTAATTGTAATACTCCTCTTGAATTTGAAAGAGAATCTTTTCAAATCAGGTCGGAACAGAAAGAAGGTTAATGCCCTATAATGATGTTTCTAATATTTTTAGTGGATCTTCTTGACTTAGATTATTACAATTGTTCCTGAAAAGCATATTTTTGCCCTGACAGACAAGTTGTTAAAACCTGAAGGGAAGCCAATAACTTTGACACTAGCTTATTATAAGGATACTTCTCATATCAATGCTGTCAATATAATTGTTTTATACAAACTGTCACAGAAGTGGAAGAAGGTGATATGAGAGAAAGTAGTTGAGAGCTGAAATATTAAAGAATAAACTCCAGTATTTGTAAAAGGTTTGAACAAAGAAGTGCTGAGGGGAATCTTCCATGTGCTGATAAGAAAATATAACTTCCTAAGAGACAAATACAGTTTCTTTATAGTCATCATCTATAAAGACCTTGCTCCCACTCACAGTGGATCATTGTGTATTTTCAAGCTTACACACAGTTTTCAGACAGCCTAAGCAGACCAGGTCAACACTCAGACTTCTGTTGGTACCAAATTCTCAATGTCTTCATTTCAGTCTTCTTAAAAGAAGGAGGTTTTGTGTTAAAAGAAAATTCTGGAGAATAGAAACTTGAAGCTTGTAATTTCATTTTTGAAATTCTGAATTTGTTACAAATTCCCATGGGTTTATTCAGAAATCGATTCTAATTATTACTGTGTTGTCATATTACATTGTGAGATAACAGAAATTTTCCTATTTTTGTATCTTTAAAGCCAGTTACTACTTAGTGCTAATCATAATACTTTATATTTTTTTTCTGTTTCAGAGTTTTTTCTGTTTCAAAACGTTTTCTGTCTGTATAGTAACATGCTAATCTAAGACAAGACAACCAACACAGAACTGCAAAGTAAATGTCTGAAATTCTTAGAGGGGACTTAACCATGCCGTGAGGCCTTAACATATCATTAATTAAAAAAAATCACACTATAATGAGAAACAAAAATATTATTAAATTGTGTTTTAAATAACAGTATTAGGATGGATAGGGTTAACAAAAAATCACATGGTGTGGTATTGATAGACAAATTGCTGTAGTAGCTGCTATCCCTGTATGTTTAAGAGCTGTTAGACAGTGATTCGTTGATCCTGGATTTACTGTCCACACCTCAGTCATTTTCCTGCAAGACCCCCAAGTTTGCTGCTTGTAAGAAGAGATGTTAAGGACAATACATTGTGATTGGTATGGGCAAACCTGCCTGTATGATGCAACTGGTAGAAGCAGAGTGGCCACCCAGCTCTGTGCCAGTGACTGCCATGGACTTGGTTGTGCAGCCAGGCAGCAGTCAAACATATCCAACCAGTGACAGTGCCACTGGTTGGATATTTTTGAATTTCACTGGGCTGCTGCTTTGTGCCTGTTTCAGCACGGTTTGACAAATGTGTTTGCTCTGTGATGATCCTCTTGTAAGTCAGAGGAACACTGCTCCATCCTAATTCACTGTTGATGGTGGAAACTTCAGGTACTTCCCTCATAAACCACATTGGCACAGCAATTCATTAACAGCTGACCAGATCTCCTCTTCCTGTGCTCCACCCCTAAAACATAAACTCTCTTGATGGATTTTATTACATGCCGTAAACTTGACCAATTTTCATTTTCCCCCTGTGCTCAGTGTTCTGCAGCATTTCACCTTTCTGGGGGAGGGGGGAACAGGGAGCGCAGTCTAATGTGGTTTGATTTAAATTATTACCCTTGTGCAGGCTTTCTTTGAGATGCTATTTTCCTCGCCTGTTCTAACTGCTGAGCACAATCACTACACCTCAATTATTAAAGAGGTTCTAAAAATAGTGCCATGCAAAGCTGTCTACAAAGAAAAATCATTCAAACACAGAAAGAGACATCCTGGGCAGCAAGTTTTCACTGTTATTAGTTTCTAAAGTCTTTCTTTTTTTTTTCCTATCTTTTGCTCTCTTCCCTCTACCTTTCCATTCTTTCCTTCAGCAACAATAAATAAGAGGGACCCGCAGGATATTCTCTCCACTACCCTAGAAACCTGCATTAGCTCACATTGACACAAGAAAGTATTTTCTTTTTAGTAAATGCCAACATTCGCTAATTTTCCTTTCAAGAGGGTCATGAACCTGTGTGCATGGGAATAGAACCAAAATAAAATAAATAAATAAATGGGAGCCCTAGTATTTCTAGCTGTGAGTCTTTTCATGCACTCTTCAACAGAGTTGAAAACAAGGGCATGGTTAACCATCTGGAAGCCTCAGAACTAACGTTTCCCTGCCAGGGATTTTTCACAAGGCTGTGATTCACTTGATGATTCCTGTTTGGGAAAGCATTTAAGGCTATAGTTAAATCTCTAATTAAGCACAGGTAAGCACTCCCCTCAAGGAAGGTCTGTCTTATTTTGAATCACTAGGTAGGAGGAGAGATGACTAGATTATCTAAGAAGGTTCAGCTTATAGTCAATTTGGGCATCTTCCAAAAGATATCTTTAAGCATAATTAAGGAAATAAAGGCTAATGCAAAATAGTGATATCCTAACATCTATATTTTTTTTTAGTTTCCCAAATTATTTCAAAACAAACAATAGCAATTCCATGTTGAGTTGTGAGATGAAGGAAAGGCAGAAGAGGAGGGAGAGACAGGAGAAGAAAAGCTAAAGGCTTTTTGGCCCCACTGCAAAGCCTGGATGAATACACAGGGCATGCACATGTGCCTCTCACTCCAAAGCAGAGGTCACATCACTGTTTCTGCCAGTCCCAGCAGGAGCCTTTTAAGCAGGAGACTAGTAGGAGCACACCAATTTCACCTGGTTAGAGGCATCTCAGTTCAGAAAGAAAATATCTTCCTCCCCCTTCCCTCCTACATCAATTCCATGTCCATTAACATTCAGACTAAATCTGCTGTTACAACCTCTCTATCAGGCTACACTTTACAGGAATGGTTCTGCCACCAAAGTTGTGAGGACTGCAAGTGTCAAGGGACTTAGCCTGAAAGTTAAAATCCAGGGGCTATCAGCTTAGAGGTTTCATGGTGCGTGCAGAACATAACAGCAAGGAATGAATATAAATCTTGTAGTACTGACAGTTCTGAACCATTTTACTCTGCTTTTCACAGCGAGCTTAGGTGGCCATACACCTCTTTTACGCGGCCTGTCATGTACAAGAAGGGTGTTAACTGCTAATACCAACAGTGAGAAGCTGTTCAGGATTTTTCTGCCAGCTTCTGTGGCAAAGCAACCTACTTAAGGAACATATGATCCTTGAGACTGTGCCTCTTGATGTCTCTAAAAAAACATACAAATAGATGAATGGTCATACATATCATGTAGGAAATTAATGTCCATGGTCATTCTGAGCAAGACACTTACAATTGAATGCATGTGTCTCCAAAGCAAAATGTAGAAAAATACGAGCTCTTTGAAAGTTGCTCAGGTATGATCCCTGGGTCCTTACTAGGTTTTAATACCAATTTCAGCTATCCAGATGAAGATAAAACCACATGAAGAGCAATCGTTTTCTAGAAAAAAATATATTTCACATTCAAACTGGCCATTTGTGATATAAAGCTGCTGACATGAAGAATATCTGAATTCACCACAGAGCTAAATTTTAGACATAAAATGAGTAACTGAAAAATATTTTTTCTACAGATAATTACACAAGGTATTTAGATCAAACTAAATTTTAGAAATAAAATGAGCAACTGAAAAATATTTTTTTCAACAGATAATTACACAAGGTATTTAGATCTAAATATTGCACAAGGATGCCTAAACACTCAGTTAATGGAAATGACCACTAATGTGAAGAGTAGAAATTGGATAGCAAACTTAGTTTTTATATAACCTATATGCTTTAAGTTCAG
>NW_008669686.1:36793-46701 GCF_000695815.1 Acanthisitta chloris
CATTCAATCCTAAAGCACCAGAACTTAAATTTACATCCTCTGAGAGCATGTGAATTTGTACAACACTGGCACAAGCACCAATATGACATAAACAGTCTCCTTGTCAGGCTGACTGTATCTTAAAACACGATAAAATTATTTCACTCAATTATTCTGCATTGAAGTGGGAAAAAATATGCAAAAGAGCATTACAGGCAACTGAAAATATAACATCTGTGAAGTACTGCTGATTGATACAAATAATAAAAGTGAGATATAAAATATAACATCCCTTTGTTAATTACAGATTGCTCTCTATAATTAAAACACCATAACTAATTATTGGTACTTCCTTTAAAAAGGCAGAGTTTGCCAGAGGCTCTATAAATACGAATAATTTACTCTATAAATACTAAGAATTCCTTTCTATCGAGATTTTCATCCATCTGATCCAGATGAAAATGGAAACAAGGGTTGGGAATGCCATTTAGTACACGCTACAAGCAGAGAGAGGCTGCAAGGAGAGCTGGTGGCAGAGCAGGGAGAGGGCAATGGCAGGCAGGGCAGGTAAGGATGGATAGCTGCTAGTCACCAAGACCAAAGAGACATTGATGCTGGTTGTAGTGCTGACACGCAAAGAGCCAAACACATTTTCAGCCTGAATGGATTCAGTGAGATCAGGGAAAAGGAAAATGCTCAACATGTCTCCACAAAGAGGGAGTGTGGTGAGGAGCACTTGCTGCCAACCTCCTTGGAGACAGGCTGAAGCTCTCTTACATATGAAAGGTGCAGGGCAGCAGCCGCAGAATTGAGTTCACGACATAGCCCCTGTATTTACATAGCTAATACATCACTGAATACCACTGGCTTCCCCCTTCTTGCTTGCCATTCAACACTGGCCATTAAGCACTGAATGAACTAAAATCCGCTAATCTGCAGTGCTTTTCACATGCCGTAATTTAGTATGATCTGTTGAAAGTTGCCTTCTTTGACAGCCTCATTTACTGTAGAGCTGTAATACCTTTCAAATGTTTATTGTGAGCGATGTACCTGCACAGTAGCATCAGCCTTCACTTATTTTATTATTGCACTGCTGGAGGAACACAGATGTATCCTCCAGGTTTTATGAAACTCACAACATTCTTGACAATTTAAGGATGAAAGACCTAAACCAGTGACACTCCGCTTGGAGTGATCTAGTGTATTTCTCATACTTCCTTTAGAGACTAAGTTTGAAAATAAGAAAACAAAGCTGGGAATCACTCTCACAGGGAGAAGCTGTCCTTGTAAACCCATACACACAACATGGAGCCTGATGTTCTGTTCTGCTCCTTGTCCACAACTGCGCCAAACCCCACACCAAATTTCCAATGGTGGTGAGGGCTGTTTTTTGGGGGGTGGGGCGATTTTCTATTTTTTTTTTACAATCATCATTAATTCTAGAAGAAAATGAGCTATGGAAATGGACCGTTTTTTGGTTTTGTTTTTTATTTTAACTAATATTGTTTTCTGACAGTGTTGCCACAGCTGCTGCAGGCAGCTCTGGGGAAGGTGGAGCATGAGGATCCAAACGTGAAGTTTGCTGCTTGCACCTGGAAACAGTTTAGCCACAGAGAGCTGGATTCTTATTCTGATCGAGTGTGATACACCTGCATGGGACCCCCAATGAGGGAGCAGAAAAACTACGCCAGTAAGAAACTTCAGGCTGCTGGGAGCTGCACTTTGCCTGCCAAACTTTTGAGAGAGTTGTGCTTGCTTTCTAGGCAGCACAAAGGTGGGAGCATCCACCTCCACACCTGCCTCTGCTGCACTCCACTGCGGTTCACAGGCTGCTTTTTCCATCCAGATTGAGTAATGCTGCATTACTCCTTTAATTAACTATATAGAGAAAGACACCCCAGAAATACTTCTTATTTCAATAGCTCAGCTTTCAGCTTACAGACCTATACCTCATTCTCACAATATGGGTAGCAGGGAAAATTCACATTGCAGGATCACAGGATAAGGGAGTACAAAAAGCCCCTGAAACAAACAGAAGCAACACCCCCAAACCTGTCATCATTAGCTAATGGCTACAGTATTTTAGGCCGAATGAACTATGTTGGCTGCTCATGCATGCAATACCATAGAAAGTACTTGACAACAACGAGGTCACTGAGGGCACCTTAGGCAAAAAGTAAAGACTGCCTCCAATGCTTGGCACATCCAATATAACCTGGCTGATTTCTGGTCTTTGTTAAACCAGGGAATTAAAAGTTTCTCTATAGATCTTGGAATAAATTCTTCCTGACTCCAACATCAGGGATGAATGACATCTGGAATTTGCACATATTTGGTAAACTGGCACTCCAAAGTTGCTACTTGCACTTAACATAATGCGGATGTTCTCAGTTTCCCAAGCTTTTTATTTTAAAAGGAAAAATAAAATTTTAAAAACATTCAGGCACTTTACAGTGTGAATTTCCCTCTCTTTCACCCCTCTTCTTTTTTTTTTCCCTAATAGATAATATCTAGTTTAAAATATCCAGTCCTGAACTATGATCAGCAAACACAATCAAACACTGACTCAGACTGAGGCTCATGCCAAATGACAAATTGCCCCATAAAAAGGTACTTTTGGTCTCTTTCTATTTATCTCCCTTCTGCCTTGAAGTCTTCAGTATTAAAGAGGAATGAGATTTTGGGACAACTGGATAGCATGCTGGGAAAAAGGAGCAAAAAGACCATTTTATTTTCTTGGCATATCCTAGCTACAAACAGGTTTCCTACAATAGGAGAAGAACAAATGAGCAACTTCAGAAGAAAAGGGACAGCTAAAGTCTTATATAAAGGACTATTTATGTCAGGAAAAAAAAATCAAACTGATATAAAAGCAGCATCTGAAATAAAAAATGTGAGGGAAATTTGAGACAGAAAATGATTTTGCAATGTTAATACTTATCATGTCAGTCAGAGCAACTTGCATTTTGGGGGTATTTTACTGCAATGTTCCAAGCTATGGAAAAACTGAAGTTTCATTATAATGATAATTGCCGATTCTTTTCTTTACAGCACTAAACCTGCCAGCTGAGTGCTGGTTAAGCTCAGGTGAGGACTCTAAGCTTGTAAAACAAAATGAGCTTTATAGCAGGAGAGCTTCTTCCATGAGGTAAAGACTGATTTATACCTGCTGACCATGGGCATGTGGGCAGTCTTCTCACCATTGATGTCCTCTCCTTCAGACTCCGGAGACCACTTCTGACTTCAGTGGTTGTTGCTCGGTCTCACACGCACGCATGGACTGACTTGCAGGGTTAGAGATTACCAGAGAATTGCTTGTCTTAGGGGAATGGTTTTTATCCCCATTCGGTCATCTGATGCTTCTTTTTTACTGTAGCTGCCATTCCTTCACATGGGACTCTCTCACCATGCATATTCTCATTCATGCCCTTTTGAGCCAGGTCAACTGATGGAGACTGCTATAAATCTACAGTTGCTTTTCCTGCCATATACTTTGCTGAAACCATGGCTTTTCCAAATAACCAGCATCCTGCTGCAACAGGGACCACTGCCTTTAACCACAGAGGTTTAGTGATTATGGTGACAGCTCATGGCCACAGTCCTGCCAGCTTCAGTGCCTCCTGCAGGGCTCCAAGTGCCACGTGTTACACACTCATAAACCCCATATGGCACTTTTTTGAACCATATTTTATCAATGTCTAGAAGTGCCCCTGTATACTGTTAGGCTGAGAAGGATCCCAGCAATTGGTCTCTTTCCTTCTTTGTCAGAGAGATTTTGGGGTTTATGCTGAGTTTAGTCCTATTGCTACTCGGCAGTGAACACTACTCTTGCTTTTCAGCTGTGATAATCTCCAAATAATCCAAACTATCCTGTAGTTTTATCATCTGTCCGCATTTAACCATTTGCATCAAAGTGTTTCTCTTGACAGTTACAAGTCTTTGATAGCCCAAGCTGTCCCACATTACCCAGAGCTGCTGCTCCAGGCAAAGTTTGGTTTGCCTGTCAGTCACACTTCCCCCTTTCTTCGGGATCATACCTCCCAGCCCGGAATACTGTGCCTCAAGTACTCCATGATCAAGTACAGCATGACTAGACTCAACATCTCTCAAACTTCAGGGAGAAAAAGCTTTCTAAGGTTTCTAAACTGCAGATTACACCACATCCAGACGGTTTCCAAGATCCTTCTTGAAACTCTCAGATCCTTTTACCAAGTTCCGCATACACTATCCTCACCTCCCCAGCTGTACATGTGTTTTCAGGGAATCTGTCATGTTCTTAACACTTTGCCAGTTTCCAGACTGGCAGATGCCCGTGATCACAGATTAATGAAAGAAGAACAGAGACCTAGAGGCGGGAAGGTGGTTCTTGAGTTTCATTCTAATGTGCTTTGTGCCTCTAATTGTGAAAATACGTCACAAGGATACTGGGAAAACACATTTTTCTTTGCATAGCATATGCTACTTAAATAAAATAAATAGATAACAACGCCCGTGTTGCATACCAACAACCAACAACGCATATTATACAAACATGACTCAGGGAGCCAAATGTTTAAAGCTAATATGCCAGTAAAGGAGAGCATCAATCTGGGCTGAAGGGAAGCTGCTGGCTAGATGATAAAACCAGGCATGACCCTTTTCTTCAAACTCAGTGTAGCCCTTGAGTGTTATAGCGAACTCTTGCCTTCATACAATGAAATCCTGAGCCTGGGTGGGCAGGGAGGGAGAGGAGGGAGCAGGAGGAACTGCAGTGCCTCGGAGTACTGCTAAAGACATTAAAGGGCCATCAGCAGCTCACCAGCAGAAGCCTGCATTTATTACAGCATAGCAAATTTTCAGAAATGAGCTCCTTTCATTTAGGTCTGCAGCTGCTTCTGACATCTCCCAGCTGAAAAGGGCTGAGCATTCTCACAATATTAAAAACTCAGCTTCTTTTCCTCTTGAAACTGCAGAGGAAGAACAATAAAAACAAAAGAAATAAAATAAATAGGCTGCTGTATCCTGCGTGTTTACTCTCAGGCATAGGAGGACTGTATCAAATTTAACACGATGGAAAAACTGGAGCCAAAAGATTTGTTTCTAGAATCCGTGCTCTAGCAGAGTGTATGTAAGCCTTATAAAATTGAATGTGTGACTCTGATCTTTATGGTAATGCTGTGAGTCATCTGCTAATGGTCAGTCTCCCCCGGCTGGAACTCATTATGGGGTGAGACTCATTATAAATAAATCCTTTTATCAGAAGAATTTAAATTCCCACTGCTTGTTCCAGGTGCCTAAACAGCCAGGGTCTAATTAACTAATGATGCTGACCAAACTGCAAATACAATTTGTTTACCAGATGATGATACCATACATAAATGTGACATTCTCTGACAACAAACTGGGTAGCATATATACATACGGCTTTAAAAGCTCATTTTATGTAGGCACAGGTCAGAGATGACAAGGGCACCACATTTCTCATATAGCCAGCTGGTAAATGAGACAACACTGTACAGCAACCTATATGGGCACACAAAGTATATATTAATGGATCAAAAAGATGACTCTTGCCTCTACATCATGTCACTCTGCTTTCACCTGTTTGGCTCTGCAAGCGCCTCGTTCATCAACACTTGTTGCCTTTATAGTCTTAATGCCACAGAAAGATGAAACTGAAGAAAACAACAACACTTTATCACACAGAAACATTAATATCTCTCAACTGGAAACAAATTGCCCAAGGGGTCTTCCTGATGCCTCCAAGTTGAATGCAACTAGGCAAGGCATGTATCTAAATAAATGCTGGATTATATGGTCTAACAGAAAAACACCATGCAAATTAAAATAGAGATTCTACTTCATTTTTAAAAAATTAATCAAATGTATGGTATCCAAATAGTTACCTATAAAAAGGATTAAGCTAAGTGAAAAACACTTTCAGCTAGAATTTGGAAAAGAAACCCTGTGATCTACAAGCAATGTTAAGATGTGCTAGTCAACACCGAGTAGCAGCTGCTCTTAAGGTTTAAAAAAAGAATCGATTAAAATAAGTATTTCAGCTATTGCAAAAAAGACCAAATGAAAGATGAAAACCAGCACTGTGCATTATTGACATACCAGAGGAAAATACAGAAAATAAATTCAGAACTGAAAAGCCAGTAAAATAGGACATTAAGTGAATTTTTAGAATTCTGTGCCTTCAGAAAGTCAAGAGTGTTTTAGTTCCCAGTTCAGAAAGAAAACAACACTTCAGCTTTTTTCTCTGAAATAAATATGGAATTTTTTTCCTCCCCAAATCTGGTATCTGTGTTAACAAAGGCGAAAAGACTAGAATGAACCTGAAGAAACAAATTACTGTCTGTTTTCTCTCCTAGAACTAGCAGAGGCAGAGTGGGAAAACACAAAAGGTTATGGTGCCTGCTTCACCTGACCTGTGCTGGGCAAATCCAGACAGGCACTGTGTCCCAACTTCTGCTGGGGATGGTGGGGGGACAGGGATAAGGCTGGGAGAAAGCAGTGAGCATGAATAACAGGTTAGAGAGACCACTGCCGTCACACTCCCCTTCACAAACCTGGTGTCCTCTGCTCCGGCAATGCACTCGCCTCAAGGAGGCTTGTGGATGAAGAGAAAGAGCATCTTAGTCTTTGATGTTATCCTCTCCTTCTCTGCAAGGCGTCTAGGTACCAGGCAGGGCAGATCCTGACATCAGTGTCTTAAAAGCCACCATTCTGGAGGCTGAATTGAAATGCATTGTGTATATATATAATCATGCAATGGGGTTTGGACAGAGGCATGACAAGAAGCAAAAGGTGCCATAATCTTCCTGGCTCAGCACTCACCAAAACAAAAAGACTTCCAATTCAAAGAGGTGGATGCACAGACACATTTCTTTAAAGCTGTGTTGCAGATACAAGTAGTTTAGCAGAGAAGCAAGAGTAGGCTTGGTTATTGTGGGTCATCTTCATATACTGCTCTTTAGGAGTAGTTTACAATTTTATAAAAAATGAAAGGTATTTAAGTTGTTTTTATTTAATGAATCTATGAACTTTTCAACTGCAACTTGTCTTTCCCTCGCCTCCTGAGTTGATGGAAAGAGAAAAAGCAGGAAAAATATTATTTTGTCTTTTTTGTTTGTTTAAAACTCTTCCTTACTGACATGCTATTCAATGTCTGAAATGTTAAAACCAACAAAACACAGTTTTTCTTATTAAAAAAACAAAGACATGATTTTTTATCACCAAACTCTTTGGCCGCTTAACTATAGCACATTCACAGCTGCCATTTTTTCCCTCTTACCAGAAAGTGATTTTCAGTATCATTTATCATGTCAAACAATTTTCCTTAATATTTATGAATTATCTGGCTGAAACGGCAGGTTTTATGTGATATGCCCTTTCTGTTTTAACACCAGAACTCCTACTGCTATAGATAATGTCGGTGTTCTGAGAAGAGCTGGCACACTGGCTCAAAGCAGTCGATGAAGCATTTTTTGAGAGGATTTGGCATTGATTTAGGTAATTTTCAGTGAACATCCAGCATAATTTAAAATGCCTAACTGAAATTCACTTTTAATTACAAAGGTTCATTTTTCAAATTGCAATGAGCTTTCATTTCAAAATGGATGCTAATGGAGAACAAAAATAAATTTTTTTAGAGTAAAATGAAAACAAGAATCCCTGACTTGACCAAATGCAGGTTTTTTCCCCCTCTAGCTTTTGTATATTTTTGGTGCATGAAATTATCCAAGTTATGCAATATTCATAAAAAAATTATAGTGGAAAGATTTTATTTATAAACATCAACTTTATTAACGCAATCTTTGTAAACTGAGAGTTTGGAATTTTTGTAAATTTGATCCCAGTTCTCTTGCCTGCTTCATAGGCCAGCGCAGTCACCCCTCTTGCAAGCAGAAGAGGATCTGCTCAAACACTTAGAAACATCTTGCTTGTTTGCACCACCAAAGAGAATCAAAGCCCCAATACTCCTACTTCTTTTCTTTCATTTGGGGGCAGATCAAAACCATTCAGATTTCCTAAACAGATGGCATTGTTTTAAATCATAACTGCATGGTCTGTGTGCATCCCATCCCATATACTGTATGGATTATTCCACACAAACAGTTGCTGGTGATGGACCCAATGGCATGTTGTGCCTTGATTCGCTTCTTGGCACTTCCATAAATGCCTCCCCCTTGGAGTAGTAAGGGCCTCCTGTTGCATCTATGTCAGTGGGATGTGTCAAGCCCTGCCATGTTTTAATGCTATAAATATGAAGAAAAGAAAAGCAAAGAGAATAATAAATATGGACATGCTCTCTCCCTGTTGCTCTTGCTCAGGCACTGTTTATTTTGAGCTAGGAGCACTTGCTTGAAAGGTGATCTGAGGGGTGGGGGTGGGGGTTGAATTTACTATTTTTATTATTATTTTAAAGCATTGCTTATACCCAGCATCTGTTCTGACAGGTTTCTCAAGCAGATGTATTCACACCCTGGGATCCCTGCATGCCCTGGACTATCTGACTGGAGTTCACATCAAGGCACTGCCACAAACCAGGTCCTCCACAGTGACTCAGTGGGCATAGACTCCAATAGCTAAGCTAAATGGATGAAGTCTGTCCAAAATAATACTCTTGGTATGTATTTTTGAGCTGTAAATGTGATTTGGGCTAAGTGCAAATAGCAGTTTTGATTCAACTACAATCTGTTTTCTGTTTTTCTTTTCTTGAATGCTCATGAAAGTTAAATAAATTCTGTGGAATCTGTCCACTTAGCAAATGTGCCTGAATGAGCAAAGGTACTCCTGCCTGCAGGTAGGAGTTTGTCCTGCTTCCTCAAAAGTGGTGTCTCTCTTCTTGTAGGATGACAGTCATTAGGCAACAAGGACAACACTGCAACTTGTATAACCAAATTTACCTCCCTATTTTATAACCCATTGACACAAAATGAAGAATAAATGCCTTATAAACCAAAAACATTTTGCATGAACATTTTGCAAGCAGAAAACACAAGGCAGAAATTTTGAGATAAATTGTTTGGGTAGTTCAGTGAGCCCATTTCCCTGGCTGTATAGCTCTCTTTAGAGAAAATGCTAAGATTAAGTTATTAAGGGTAGATTACCATCAACTTTATCAAGCATGTCTGAATCATACAATCACCCCCACAGTGCTAAAGTAACTCAGAGCACTGCAATCAATGGAGGTAGGCTGCTTTACACCAGCAGAGAAGAAGTCTTCCTATGCCTGCACTAATAATAGCTATGAAAAAAAGCCTTAAGTGGGTTTACTCATGGGTGAGGGAATGAGGGTGGAAACAGTTTCTCGGAAAATTCAAAATCCTGGCCAAGGATCCAGAAGGGGATTATTATTACAGTATCCCTCTTATGAGCTGTGCTGAGCTGAGCTTGTTAGAAAGGTGTTAAACTTTCCTCTGCCAAGAGCACTTTGCAGTAATCAGTTTATGAAAAATTCAATTTGGCAGCAAACTCTTGGCAGTCTCAAATCAACTGTACCTATTATACCCCAGTCACAAGTGGCTGGGCAAAGGTGGCTCAGTGCATCAGTCTCTCCTCCCCCTCCTCCACAGCCTTGAAATTTGCTCAGCGATTCTGGAGGAGGGAAAAAACAGTGTTGTGTAACTAGTCTACAAAAGCCAGACATCCATTAAGGACAAGAAGGAGGAGGGAAAAAAGAAGTCAGAAACAAAAGACAGGCAGCTGGAAAGCTTCTGGCAGGAGCTTTCAGGTAGAAAGTCTGTTTGCATGGGCTTCCCAGGGCAAAAGAAACAGCCTGTGCCCTGTCACGACAAAATATTCACCCCGACTGGGAAAAATGTAAATGATGCTGAAATTATAATGAGCACTCAAGTGGATTTCTCCCTGAAATGAGTCACAGCTGCTGTCAAAGCTCCATCAATTTGATTGCTGTAGCAGGTTGAGGAGAAAACTCTCAG
>NW_008669686.1:46731-78049 GCF_000695815.1 Acanthisitta chloris
AAGAGGAGTCCCACCAAGCCCAGGCAGGGGCTCAGCAGTATGGGGCAGTGTGAACATCTTCCCCATCCAGCTGGGAACAGGGCTTTCACCTGCCTCCTCTGGGGTGAAGCAGTGGTCCCTCCACACACACAAACCATTGCATTATGGTGCATTGGTGTGTGTCATGTTTGTAGCTTCTCTTTTTCCACTAGAAGGCATTACTGGAACCAGGGAGAATAGGCTGGAGAGGAGACAGATGGTATTTTCTCTCTAATTTTGATATTTGTGAACAGAATTTGCACAGTTTGTTCCTCGGTCAACCCTTACTTTCAGGATAAAAAACTGTTACCTGCCAGAACATGAATGGTTTTGAAACATGCAATAAAAAAAAATAAATTAAAAATTTAAAAAAAAAGCTTGCAGAGGTGTAGCTTTCATCTTAAAGAGCATTACTGAGGTCTGATGCTATGGTTATTAATCAGATGCTTTGGGGATGTTAAAGACTCACTAATATCAAATGCGAACATCCTTTCTTCCTCAAGATTTCCCAATAGATCTTTAAAGTCTTGAAGTTCCTTTCATTCTTAATACACACCATGATTATCTTGTATCTGCAGAAGTCTTCTTTACATCTAGAGCTTAATATTTTCCCATCTTCAGCAGATTTCTTTTTAGCTAGGGTCCATTTCAGGTAACTGCTATCTAAAACCTAATGTGCCCATTTATATTAATATGTGCCCTCAGAAGAATAGAATTTGAAAACTCAGCCTGATATGTGCTATTCCTTTGGTCTGGTAACTTACATGGCATTATCCTGTCATGGGAAACTGCATCCTAAATAAATGCTCCTGCTGCAATTAAGTGAAATCTCTTTCTCCATTTGATGTGGCCAAATGACTTTATGTTGCTCTTTCCCATCTTTCCAGCTGTACTGAGAGATGGGCAAGGAGCAGATGAATGTTATAAGGTGCATGGGCAAGCCTTGTACAGAATGAGACTCCTCTCCATTCCCTCCTGGGTAGAACAAGCTGATTCCCATCTACAGGGGCCTTTTCAAGGATGAATGCTGCAGAGAAAGCATGAAGTAGTTTGCTGTCAAAGTGACAGGAGAACAAATTCCCATAAGACCTTTGGAAATGGTGGGTCAGAAGATGTTATGTATGCAAAGCAGAGGGTCTGAGCAAATCATATTTGTTCAAGGAACACCCAATGCCACAGCTGCACTGGTGCAGGAAACCCTGGCCTGCTTCAGCTGTGTTCCTCTTACTCTCCCTCATGAGCACACACGCACACTCATTCACACATGTAATCTTAATTAAAAGTCTCCAAAATCCAAATTCAAAGCATTCCCCTTTTCCCACCTCACTTCCACCAACCACCAATCACTCTGCTGAAGGTGTAAATAGGTCAGGTGTTTCCATGGCCACAGTGAACCAAATAAGCAGTTGGGGTTCAGCAAGCTGTGTTGGTTTTATAATTGTTCCAGTGCCAGGTAGCATGAGGTGTGTGACACCACGCTGAAAGTACCTAACTATCTCCTCTGGCTCATTGTCGACATGACAGCTGGCACTGGCCCCTTCTCCCCCTGAAACTGTTATCTCCTGCAAGCTTCAACAGGCAACTCCTCTCATGGGGTAGCACTGATGAAAAGTACATTTCACACAGAAAATGTCTTTTTGCATTGCCACTGCAAGTACTAATTGCTGGTTCCAGTGCAGCATTGAACCTATTCACACAAGGTGTAATTAAGTTGTGACTCATTTTCACAGGATGCCGCAGAGGCCATAAAGTATAAAATAAGTCTATGAGGGGAGTAGACAAATTCATGAGGGAAATGTCTAACAAACAGGATGGCTGAGGTACCACACCAATCCAGAAGTTCCTCCTAAACCTCTCAATGCCTGAAGGCGAGGAGCTGTAGAAGAGAGGGGAAGGTCTGGTCTCCACTGTTCCCTGGGGTCCTAAGCCAGTTGAATATGTAGTCTCCCACCTCCTCACTCTGCATAACGAACAGTAAAATTGGGATGAGCTGTGGAGCTGATGGCGCTGAGTCTGAGTAGTGCAGAGATGCCTCTTACCATAGTTAATAATCTGGAGAGGAATATCCAGGACATCAATGGGATCAGCCCTGTTCTGCATTTGACCATTTGTCACAGGGCATTCTCTGATTCCTGATTTTTCCTGTGTGGTGAATCATCTAGCTACTATGGCATAGATCAGTTTTCACTCAGTGAAAAGCACCAAATCCTTTCACATGTCACAGACTGAGGTATTGGTCAATAAAGTTGCTCATTTAAGACTGATTTATCACCCTTTCCAGGAGCCAGACATGAAGATGTCTACTCTGGCTAACGCTTCTCATACAAGCTCTGGCTGGAAGATTTTGTCCTGTAATCTGCCACCCCAAGCCATCCTCATCTTAGCTATGATGTTCACTGAAGCCTCTTTGCAATGCAGAAGGTTTTATGAGGAGGAGTCAGACCAAAAGTTTTAAGCAGGCTGCCTTGGTGACCAGTCTGCCTGCAGGGAGGGTTCCTGCTTCCCCATCCTTTAAAATAGACATACCAATCTCTTCTGCAAATTGTCAAGCATATGGGCTACTGATATAAATACTGCTAAAAAGTAAAAATAGTATTGGAAATATTAATAATCTATGATATATGATCCTGGAATTTCAGTTCAGTCTCTAACAGCATATGGTTAAAACACTGCAGTTTCCCCCACAGAGGATGCCTGAGCCTTCCTGTCAGACTTGTTGTAGTATAAGCTTCCTCAGATATAGCCTTCTCTAAAAAATCATTTCGGCTGTGCTTCCCACCTTTTGGCATTCTGAATTATAAAAGGATATTGGGACGATGGTTGTATTTTCCTTGGTCATCCTGAAGCCAATAATGGACTTCATGTCTGTTTACTCATCTCAGCAAGATGGGGGCCTGAAACTCTGGGGATTGTCTCCTGCCAACACTACCATCACAAACACCCAATGCAAACCAAAGCGACAGCTCTTGCCTCTCCATGTGTTGTCTTCTTGCACAGCCAATGGAGCTTTAAATTCAAGGTGTTGTTGAGGGCTTGACAAACAGTTGGGCAGGTAACCTCTCAGCACCCTGCCCTTCTGCAACTTATTGGCTTGACAGTGCTCTTATGTTGCCAATGTCTAGAAGTGTGAAAAGAGAAGAGGATCGAATTTCAAGGCAAAACTCCTCAAACTTAACTGTTATGTGAGGCTTTGTATTTAGCCTTCGGTCTCCCTCAGAGACCTGATAAACATACATTCCCAGTTTGAAAATACTGATTTTTTTTTTCCTCCTTAGTATTTTTTTCCTACCTGAAATGAGAATCAGTAGAGATTTTCTTGTTTAACAGCCTAAGATCTGGCATAAGACACAAGTATCGCCTTGTCACGACAAATAAGCTTTACTTAGCAATGCCCACACAACCTTGAGAATAATGTCTTGTTTCAGCTCATTATTGCACTGTCAACAAAAGGAGAGCACTAGGGCTGAAATCCAACCCCCAGACATGTGTATGCTGTTTGGAGCCTGCAATGGGGAGTAGTGTTATGGGTGTCAGTAAAAATGTTCTTTGGAAAGTCAATAGCATAGCATGGGTGGCAGCAGACCTGGTGCTCCACTCAAACTTTTTTTCGGATGTTCAAGAAATTGGATCCTTCATCTGTAAAGTGTGGATAACCATATTGACGAACACTCTGTAAAGCATATAAAATTTACAAATAAAAATAACAGTATCAAACCAGATAAAACCACTGCTATTAATTAGCTGTCTTCTAGGAAAACTTTCTCTCTCAAACAGATTCTTATAATTAAGATAAATATGATGTTTGAACCAATCCGTGGTGTATATAATTATCTACTCCCCACACGCATATTTCTTCCACCCCTATTTTTCTTCCATGGAAAACTGTGTAGTCTTGCTTACCAAATAGGTTTAACCCTATTAGAGTTATCCATAATAGAACAATTATTTGTTCATTAAAAATACAGGGTTTAGGGAACATTGGATTAATGAGGAGAGAATGTAATGCAACACTACGGAAACTATATTGCAGGATTTAATATTGTGTACTCCAGTGGCTGGAAAGTACTGCGTTATAATCCTGTGGTGCCAATGCTGTACTGAACAGCAAGTAATCCTAAAATCCCGTTAGCTTTGGCTTAGTGTACTGCAGAAGCACAGGAAAGAACAAGAATCTCTCCAGTCACATTGAATTACCATAGTTCAGGAAAAAATGCTTTGTTTTGGTTCTGCAGATCTCACTTTCCAAATGCTGGCATTCAGTAGGTCTGTATAGCAACTGTTGGGCCATTGCCTAATATTATAAGTCAAATCATAGGTCACTTAATGCCTATTCCAAAATAGTCCTCCCTCCTCGCCAAGTACTGAGTCCCAGAAACCCTTATCATGGATGACAAAAACAGGAGATATTCAATCAGGCACACAAGAAGGCATTGAAAGGACAAAGCTTCTAAAATTATGGATGCATGAAAAAACACACATACTATGTCATTTAACTTCAGTGCTGATTTTATAAACACTCACTCTCTTAACAGTCCTAACAGTTTCACTATAGACACCAGTACCCCATCTGGGAGAGGACTTGAAATTCTCTCTGGTCCTTTCCTTACTCACTATCACCACCCATCTTAATTACCAGTGGGCCACAAAAACTCACAGTTTCAGCAGGGTAGTCTTTGGAAACTGGAGCTCAGTTGTGTAAAAAGTAATTTTTAAGAGGGTTCTTTTTCCTACAGGATAGATGTCCTTTAAACATGGACAGTGGGATAGCTCTCATTACATGAAGTAGGATTCTTAAGGGGGAAAATGTCACCAAAAATTCCCCACAGAAAGTATTCTGAAAAGCATTGTACAAGACCTTGAATGCTGCATATAGGCAGATAATTTCAATGCTCTCATTCCCTCGCTGCTGGCTAACCCTCAGACACATACTGAAAACCCCCCAAACTTTCAATATGAATTTTCTTATGAATTCCTTAGGTTTTATAAGAAAAATAAAAAGGAAGGGATTTTGTTTCACTGGTTTCAGGGCACTGTGGGTAAGACTTCTGAAGCTAGCTAAAACTGTTAAAAAAATAGCCTGTATATTCTCTCCACTTTTTTTTAACAAGAGATACTAACCTGTTTCTTGAATAATCCCTTCCAGACTGCTAAAGCAATTAATAGATTTATTAATCAAAGTCTTTTGTAATGCTGTATCCAGGTAGCATGTATCTACCTAGCAAAAAGTAGCACAGAGAGCTTACCTAATTGACCATTGGAGAAGCAGCAATAGAGATCTATTTCTGGTACTCAAATAAAAATTAGCAAGAGAGGAAAATTCATACAAACCCCCTCCCCCAAACAAGAACCACCCCCAAAAATCGCAAAACAAACACAAACAAACAGCAATAAACCGAAGCAACCAACCAAAACTATAGAAAATGATAAACAAGAAATTTCAGAGAAGTGGAGTGTATATCCCTCTATGTATTATCAAGTATCACATATAATTAGTCAATGCCTGGGGCAAACTCTCTGATTGTCCCAGACTTCGTGGCACTTGTTATCTGCCTGATAACAAGCATAAGAAAAGATGATGCTTTAACCGTGGATATAGATGCGGGGCGTCAGCTCCAGACAGTGACATTAGACAAGCTGCAAGGGAAGTTGTTTTGTAACCTTAGCTATGACAATTGAGAACCTACAGGCACAGTAGTACTTGACTTAGATCTGCTTCAGCCTTAGATTACACTGTCTGTATGCAGCAAACACAGGTTTTTTTTCATGCCCAGCTATTACAAATAAGAGTCCTTGTCTCTCTATCTTTTTTTCCTTAGAGAAAGTCAGAAAGTATTTTTGCTCCAGCACTGCCTGGAGGATCTATAGCAACACAATCTTATTTATTATCCTTCACTTCACTACGCAAACATTTCCTACTGTGTCAGCCCAACCATTTATTATATCATTTCTCTCTGAGGTCTCAACATCATCCATCACTGGTAGTCACCTACTCTGCTCATGCTCTGGGCCTTTGCACTGAGCAGGGATCCACCATTGTGGGTGCCAGGGGCCTGGTTTGATGCTGTTTTCCATTTCATAATTCTTCCATTACCACTTAACCTGCCTGAAGCAGCCAGTGTGTTTCTAAGGGTTCAGTGGGGCACCTTCTTCATGAGCCATTCCTACTAACATCCTCTTATAGGAGAAGCCAACCTGCCTACTTGATGAAAACCCCACCTCCTTCCTTAAAGGAGAAATGGATGGAGGTTTCCTTCCCTGTGAATAGTTGTGCTGCCTGCCTCTTCTCCTCTCCATGCACATATGCACATATTTTAGCCTGAAGACTGGGATGCATAGATTTTTACCTAACCTTTCTTAATTGCTGCAGGGAAGAGGTGAGAGTGTAAGCAAAGGTCCAGTTGCCATCATAGCAGCAAGTTCCACTGATGTACTTCTGTACGCCTAGTAAGATTGTGCATTCTTTTTCTGTGTATCAATTTCCCTTCCCTCTTTTGATTTGTAGGAGGTGAGAATTTCTAAACAATACACAACTATAGCTGTAGACAAACTTGTCTGGATATTGCCTTTGCTCTGGAGAGCATCTGGTAGAAGACCTGTCCTGGTCTTCTCTTCCCAGTCTTTCTGCCAAACAGCCTTTCTCCCTTGCTCTTCATCTCTAGACCTGGGTGAGCAGGGAACAGGCTATCATCATATTTTCTGTGCCAGAAGAGGAAAGAAGCATTCTTTACAAATTCACAGAAGTGCAAGTTTGTCAATATATGACCAGGGGATACCTTGCTTGCATGCTTGGTTGTCATCAGCTTAACCAGCAGTGGTATCAGGATCCTAACAGGGTAGGAGTAGTTAGCCTATGCTTTTGTATGCTATAGAAATCATATTCTCAAATGCATACATGTGATATAATCCTAGGGCACAGGAAAAGGCAGATGTTTGTAATAGCTGAAAAAGAAAAAGGTATTGTTTTCCTCACTAGCTAGGTGTGTATGTCATTAGAGTATATTCTTCTATTTCCTTAGTAGCAAATTATTTTAAATTCTGACTAGATTATATGTTTACAGTAAGAGAGGATTCCCATACTGCTTAGAAATGTCACTGGATTTTCTTAGAATATAGATATATAATTGCACTTATAATAGTGCAATTACGAGCTAAATGCCCAAGAAATTACTAGAATGCTTGGAAGTCAAGTTACAAGTATGATGTACTACATAATGTAATACAGGAGCCCATAAACTCATAATGTCAGATTCCTTTGAAAATTATACATAATTTTAATTTTAAAAAAAAAGTTGTGCAGATGCCGCAATGACTGCATCACATGCTTGGTTATGAAAGATTACTTGCAAAACTTCTTTGAATATGCCCTCTAAGTTCTTCCCAAGACCACCAGTTTGTGTACAAAGTAGGATAAAAGTTTTACTCTTCTCAAACTTTTGTAACTCTGAGCATTTTGTCATAATGGTTAAAAAATAAATTCAATTTTTATTAATGTGCTGTCATGTCCCCAGCATCTCTGGATATCCACATGTTCATTTATGCTTTCCTGCCTGGATGCAAGATCTTTTGCAAGGCAACAGATTTGGCTCTCCAGGGATGCAGACAGCTGCACCTCTGCTGAGGGACTTGGAGCTGTCGAGTTTAGTGGCAGTGAAATCCACTTTCATCTTGCATTTAAAAACTGGCGTCAAATTTGCAAATGGCTTGTCTGTGAACTGCTTAGAGAGGCACTTTGAAAGCTTCAAATAGATGACTTTCAAAGGGAGATAGCCATGTATCTTCCCTGTGCCTTGGCACATCTCCCTTCAGCAAAACACCAGCCCTCGGTGCTGTCCCATATCCCTGCCTGGGCCCTCCTGCTCAGGCACAGCTGAAGCACTGGTTTGCAGTGCAGCAAATTATGCCTCATGTATCAAAATAAGAGGAATAGAAACCAGTGTGGGTGGACAGTGGGAAACAGAGATGGAGCTGGAGAGAAGTTCATCTGGACGCATGAGTCAGGGCATTACGAGATGTAAGGGATTATCATAGTTTACATAGTGTCCTCATTGCCAAACAGCCACGTCAAGCCCCCAGCACAGTGCTGCCTGTCCAGAGGTCAGGAGAACAGGACAGTAATAGTGTTACAATAGCACAGCATCCTCAGTCACAGGCACTGCCCAGGAAGGATCTCACAATCTGCCAACACATTACAGTTCCCCCAGCAAAGAGCCTCTGCTTTTAGGCATGACCCCATATGCAATAGTCACACGTACTGAGAGAAGGTATTCTCTCTCTTTCATGTTGAGATTGTGCTTAAAAACACCTGACACTTGTGAAGTTGGACCATTCTCATCATTCCCTATTGTGTTTATTTGACCCAGATAGTGCTTATTTATTCCACAGCTCAAAAAAAAATTGTTTCACCACTACCCATAGATAGAAATAGAAATAGTGAGGACAGTGCTGATCCAAAGCCTGCCACAGTCAAAGGAGAGATTCCCACTGATTTCAGTCTCTTGCATCAATCTAACTCTCCAGGATCACTACTTCAGGCTGACCTTCTGCCCTTGGTTATGGGAAAATTCAGAGCAGAAATCATTGAATTTAGAGATGAGCCTTTTTTATATTTTTGCTTTTTTTGCTTAATTTAGAAGCAGTAACAGCAGTATCTGTTTTCCAGCACACAGCAGACTGCCACACTGCAGACAGACTGCTCAGCTCCTTAAGTGAACCTGCCTCACTCCATCCATGAGAATTCATGTAGGCACAGCACCGGCACACACACACGTTGTTCAGCAGAAGTCACACTGTGGCACACAGATCTCTTCTGAACTGCCTGACAGTCCTGCCTTTCTTCACACAGTCAACGGAGAGCAGTTGCTTAAAGGGAACAGGACTCTAGAAATGATCCTGCGAAACATTACAAGCCATTCAGCTCCCCCTTCCTCTCTTCAACCTTTATGCTATATAAACAGAACCTAGACATTTTGTTGTTCTTAGCAAAAGATCCTATTATGGTTTAAGAAAATAAAGGAAGAAGGGGGGTAAAGAAAAGAAAGTAAAAAAAAAAAAAAAAAAAGAGATGGGCGACCTTAAGATATTACCCCAGAGCAGACGGATCAGATAATTTTAGAGCAGAGCAATAGCACTTCTTTCACTCCCCACAAGTGCAGCCAGCACATTTGATTTCCTTTTCTATATCTCTCCCATGTTTATTATTAAAACACTTCATCATCATCTAATCACCACTGGAATTGAAAGTAACTTTTCACAGGAGCATTCTAAAATTAGAGAGTGCCGATTAAAATTACTGCAAACCCAAAGTACTGTGCTGCAAAGAAACTGCGGCCAACACGATGAGCAAATGCAACCCATATCTGCTCATTTCACAGTGCTGAGACTTCATTTTTAGTATTTGTTTGTGTGTGTTTCCCTCCTATAAGAGCAAAATCACAAATCCACCAGCCCGGGGCTCTGTGGAGACCTTTTCCTTACCTCATCCACACAGCAGTAGTCCCATGCAGGAGCCTCCTGTCTCCCCTCTCCAGAGGAGGCACAGTTTGTTTCTCCACACAGCAGCCTCCCTGGGTGCTTGCTGCCTTGCTCCACGTCCTGCAGACAGCTGGGGCCAGCCTGGGGTGCTGGGGCATCGTGGCGACAGGACGTGGCCCTTCCTGATATAATGGGAAGGCTGGTGCCAGTGTCGGCATCAGTCTGGGCGGGATTCCAGCACAGTGGCTGTCCTGCACCTGTTGCAGGGCACCAACCGGGACAATCAGCTGTGCAGCTAATATTAACCACCCATGCTGCCAGCACCAGGGCTGTGCAGCAGGGACAGAAGCATGATCCAGGCACAGAGAAGCTTGTAGGAAAATAATTTTTCAACTTAGTCTTTAGTTAACAGGAAAACAAACACAAAAAAGGTGAATATCCCACACAGAAGTCCCAGAGCCCCACTCAGACCTTTCCCATTCATCACATTAGCCTGCTTTTATCTCCAGCAATAGTTTTAGTCCTTTCAGAATTGCTGGCTGCAAATAGGAAAGGATGTATTTTTATTTACTGTCTCTGCTACCTTGGCACCAATAACCTCAGATCCTATACCAGCCAGAAGAGAAATGCCAGGATGAGCCTCAGCCATGCCAAGGGTGATGGTCACAATCACACCACTTAGTGGCATGCTTTGATTTGTGGCTATTGGGAAAGGACTGTGACGGACAGTGCAATTACATGCAGCAAGCAGATAATATAAGCTAGTGCTATATGTGACTCATAAAAATCAAAACCAAGAAAATATTCCTGCCCAGCATAACCTGCAATGATATCATAGCATGTTAATGTCCTGCTTAAAATAAAACACCCACAGAATGGGGTCAGTTTAGGGTTGTTTTTTTTAAAGGATTTTTTGAAGTGCTTGATTCCCTCTGCTCCCTGGATATTGCAGGGGTCTCCAGGCACCAGGGGATGCGATGAAGGCATGCACTGCAGAAGTGATAAGCACTGGAGGGCACCTTAAATGCAAACGTGAGCCTCAACTCCAAATTCTCTGACTGAGTTGTTTACAGCAGATCTTCCACAGAACTAGCTGTAAGCTTCTCTGTTGCATCCATTTTGTTTCCACAAAACAACTATGTTCGAGATGAAAGGGATGGAAAGCAAGAACTGCAAGACTTAGCTGGAGGGAACAGGATCTGATGGTGGCACTGTCTGTGGAGAAATATAGGTGGGAAAACTCTACTGGTTGTGGAAGGTATAGAGTCTTGCTGCTGGTTGTGTGCTGGTTGGATTGTTATTTTAAACCATGTCAGGGACCAGATGGTTGCTTTTTAAAAAAAAAGTGATTATAAACTAAAATTTAAAAATACACCAGAAACATTTGTGAAACTGTAGGAGAATTAAAGGGGACAAACACGAAAAGTAAACGTAGCGTGACCTTGGCTTCTGAAGAAGAGAGCTGATGCAGTTTAAAAAAGATAAAATGAAACTGGATGTTTCCACTTCTGCAAGACGTGGGAGGCTCCCTAGACAGCTCAATTAGAGAGAAAATGTGACACAGCTGAATCCCTACATTCCCCTTGCATCCTCTGAGTAACCTCTTTGATCCCTGGAGAAAAGAAACTTGATTAATTTCCAGAGCCAACTCTCTCTTTCGATACTAATATATAAATCAGGCCAAGATCTGGGGGGTTCTTTCCTTCCCCACTAGCTGCATTGTTTGTTTACCCGATCAAATCAAGATGAGCTCACCAGACTGCAATAGTCAGATAATCTCTATACATTTCCCGACTAATCATTTGACTAATTTAGTTTAAAAATATTTCCATTTAAGCAGAACATCCTTCTTTAAACTAAATCTTAAAAAATAAAATAAAAATAAAATTAGCATTGAAATCTTTCAAATAGAATTATTCATAGATTTGGAAAATTTTCTTCATATTTTACAGCCTTTCAGAGAACAAATGTCAGGTGATGAAAGCTACATAATCCAGCCCACTAGGAAAAGAAACATTTCTCTTAAGGAATATGGATTCAGATCCACCTCTTCCAGTCCTTCTAATAGATACCAAACTGGAATATGGGAAATCTGATTTGTACACAATCTGTTAAGTGACCATGTGCAGCCACCTATATAAACAAATTACTGACATTGTTCTTTGCTTTGTTCACTTTCTGTCAAAAGCATTAAACTTACTGTGGAAAAAATAACAGCTTTCCTTAAAAGAGGAAAGCACTAGACATTAATTTAGTGAGGGATCTTGGTGGCTGAGACATGTGTTGTATATCCATTTCTGGAAATGTGTGTCTTCAGCTAGAATTCTTATCACAAATAATTCAAAATAATTGCAAACCAGATCTAGCTTGAGTGCAGGCGAGAGACTATCTCACCTCTGAGTGTATTGGCATTTAACTGTCTGCTTTCAGCTTCTATTACATATGGGGCAATATGCCAGGATATACCATTAGAAGGTAAGCATGTCAGAACAAATATTTGACATGTAAAGCCATATTTTCCAAGACAGTTATAGTAAACAGAGAGATTCAAGAAAGTACTTATTCCTTTCTCGGCCTCAGCTTCCAACCCTCTGCTTTTCAGTCTAGCAGCAAGCTAACCATTCCTGCAGGCATGGTGTGTCCCCTGATGGCCACCATCTAGTTGTAATTCAAGAACCCAAGCACAGCTGGTATCATCACTCAATATTGTGCAAGCCCTTACAACACGAAACAAGCTGTTCAGGCTCTGGCAGGAGGCTAATATTGGACCTGGATGTGCCTGCATGCAATTTCCACAAGAGATTTTACCCTACTATCGAGTTTTCTCCCGTATATGTGGATTTCTTCTAATGGTGTCATAGATCTTGTGAGTGTAGGGTCTCCTATGATGTGGTTGACCTAGCTTGCTATGCACTATCACATGAACCAATATTAGAATAATGAAAGAAAAAGCATTTTTTAGTCCAACCCCTCCAGCCCTTGTACTTTGAAATGGACTCCCAAGGATACGAGAGGACAAAAATAGATACAATCAGATCCACAAGAGTGGATGCTCAAAAGACACACTCAGATTCTGCCTTTTTGTGGAGATGCCTCTAGTTTTCAATACAACTGCTCCAAATATCTGTATTGAGTTTACTTGGTTGTACTTTTTCACAGAAGAACTAGACAGCTGGGACTGTACTTTGTATTGAAGATTAGGCTAATCAAGGTCACAGCTTGTCTCCTTTTTTCTTTTTTTTTCTTTTTTTTTTTTTCAAAACACCTGATAGAGCTTTGACAGAGTGTATGAAAAAAAGTAAGTTATGTTCCCTTCCCTGTCTAAAGGGAACTGAACACAACAAAAGGTCCTACCCACCCAGCTACAGGTACAAAGCACTCTGAGGGAGATGTCTGCAATTTCAACTGTTGCCATTTTAGTAGAATAGGTAGAATAAATTCTTATAAGACAAAAGCGATATGCAAGTTTCCAGTCAGTCAGTATGTAAATATTGTAAATATTCACATATTTCCACAACAGGACTTGCCTTAATCACTAGACTAGAGGGTTATTTTTGAACTCTGTCAGCCACCCTTTAATTACCCAAACAAAAATTTGAATGTTTTGATGCACATGGATCTATTTTCATCTTTGGTTACTAACAATCATCAAGTTTTTGCTCTGTTTCAGTTTTTTAAGTATATAAGTTCATCTGAAAAGTCACAATACACACAGTTCTCCATCTGGTGTGCAGAATGGTGTGTGTGATGTGCAGGGCTGTGTTGTGGGAGATAAGGCTGAGCAGTTGCTCTTGAAGCGAGATTTCCAGAACATCCTTGCTCCATTCCGATAGAAGTCTGTAATTATGCCATCTCTGCCACACTGGGGAAAGCTGGATTGATCATCAGGTTGGCACAAAATTAATTCCAGGCCAAGCCTTATGTGACAGATTGGCTTAATGGTTTCTAAAATAACTTCTCAGGACTTTGCTGCACCTACTCTTAGAGAAGCAGCCCCTCACTATGTCAGAGCACAATCCTGCACCAGGGGTAGCATTGTGAACACGCAAAAGCAGGATATGTCAGCATCTTCATACTCCCTTCATTAGGGCTCAATATCTCCTACAACAGCAGAGGTCAAGACAGGAAGCTAATCACACAGTTACATGGGCCTGTTACTGAGATATCTTAGAGAAATTCTAATAGCATGAATTGAAGCAACTGACAGAGTCATGGAAATACTACAATAATATCCAAAACTACATATTTATTTACCTGCAGATGAAAGCACATCTCTCAAACAGCACAAACGTAAAAAGGTCCAATGCTTTTTGCTTGCAAGCACAAAGAGAAAAGGCATCTCCGAGTCATGCAAAAACACTCCGAAAAGAATAATTTAACTCAGAAAAGGAGTTTAGGCAAGTGTAAGGCATCTCATCAGAGGAAATCTGTGTCATGCTGTGCAGGGTATATTCAGCTCTGGGAATGTAATACACTTTTAATTTTTAGATACTTTGTGACAGGCCATCGATACTGTGTCAATGGCAGCAGCAAAACTGGCAGAAACAACTTATGGTTCAGCTCTGTGTTGGGTACTGCTGAGCAGCAGCTTGTGTCACTCCCATGGTATATGTATCATCATTTAGAAATCCCTGTCCTTGACAAAAACTTCCACAGGAACAAGCTTGCACTAACCATGATAAGGTCTCTAAAATTTCCTAGCTACACATATCACAGAATCCAAATTAACAGAATTGCTGATATGTAAAGACAGGGAAATGAAGATACATAGGCAGAGAATAGATATCAAAACCCACATAAAATTCAGAACACACAAGGAGCTAATGCTAGATTGTGACCCAATTTGTCAACTGTGATGCAGCATGGGTGAAAAAATTATCCTGTGGCCTCACATCTTTGCTTTTCCAGACCAACACAGCTTCACCAATTGCATCTCAGCCACCAGGGACTTGTGCAACTTCTGCTGTTTGACAAGAATCTAGCTGTGCCGATGAGCTGACAAATCCAAAATGCCTCCCGCCCCCAGCCCCTGCTGTGTGCCAAATTGCTATGTGTGTGCTTGTGCACCACTTAGGATCCATCTTATGTAGTTGCCAAGAATGCCCCCTCCCAGTGTCTCCAGCAGAAAGAAGCAAGCAGAGAGGGGGAAGCAGGGGGAGATGGAGAGGCAGAAAGAGAGGGAATGTGCTGTGCACTTTGAAAGCCAACTTTTATTTTTAGAGATATGAAGTAGTGCTTGAGCACAGCTTGTTTTTACCCCAAACAGAAAAGATTAAAATTTAATAAAAAAAAAAAGAAGTAAAATCAGATGGCAGCTCGGCATTAGGCAGGTACCTAAAAATGCCCCTGAATGATGCAAGAGTCTAGCTGAAGCAAGAGGGAGAATTAAGAAGTTCTGATGAGCAGAGATCAGGGCACTCAAGCACCCTTGCAGGTGCCTAAGTGGATATACCCATGCACACACACACACACGTATACACACACACCTCTGCAGCCCAAGTAGCACTCCCATCCAGCCTGCCTGCTCTGCACTGGCCCATTCACAAAGCAGCTCACCAGCAAACAGGCAGGCAGACTGCTGTGGCAGAGGTTTTTGGAAAGACCACTTAGTTTAACTCAGTACAGGCACCGTGATGCTATCCCAGATTGCCGTTTAGACCTGGATATAGTAAGTGCTGCAGTCCTGCCAGAAGGAGGAAGAAGTGTGAGGAATTGCACCAGCTGAAGAGAAGAAGAGGGAGCAGAGATGAGCAGAGGGAGTAGAAAGCAAAAGTATACACATGAGCTCAGTGCAAGCTGCTGGCCTCAACACTTGACCAGTACAAGCTGCCAGCAAAGCCAAAGCATCAAAGGATGAGACACTAAAGATTAGAGATTAACTAGAGAAGGTACATCTGAAATGTGCCTGGTAGGAAACAGGATTGTATCATCATTATCTGAGTACACTTATCTATTGTTATTTTGCTTTTACATAAACGTATTCTTGACTCAAGGGAACATGTGCAAATAAAAATCTATTCTGACTGAGCTAAAAAATACTTCAAGCCAAATCTAGTTCAATCCTAGATAATTCCTGGCTCTCAGAAAAACATGTTTGAATGGTTTCAAAGATAATTTGGGGGAACCTTGAGACTCTTCTGTCTCATCCTAAAAGAAAGTGGACTGAAAAACAACACTAAAAAAAGCAATATATATATATATCTCCAATTGCTCTTCAGACGTCCATATACTGCAATAGTCTCCTATTTTGGCCACACAGAATGAGTTTCTATAAGTCATGAGGGGAGATGTGACACTGAGGACTATCGGGGTAGCAAGAAGCCTGTTCCACTGCAGAGGTAGGCCCCTGCACATCATGACCATTTGGCAGAACGTGCAGGTGAAATGCCAGTCATCAGAGGTACAGCTCTGAAGGGCAACTTTGTTGTCCAGTGCCTGTGTTGGACTGCTGTCTAGCACAAATGAAGCAGAGTGTCAGGAGCTTATTAAGGATACTTAACTAGATGCATCATTATGGCTAGGACAGCAATTCATCTATTTATAAGGAAGATGTATTTTCCCAAAATATAACCACTCACACTTTTTTTTTTCCCATCCTCATTCTTAACCGGCAGAAAAGGAAGATCTGCAATGAAATCAAAAGTCCATCTTTGGAAGGCAAAGCAGGCTGGACTAGACATTGTCACTGCCAGGATCCTTAAAAACACCCTGGATTCATATTTGGAGGAATTCTTCAGGATTTTAACCTCTTATTTGTGAAATGACACTGCCCACAAGTTTATCACTGTCAGAAGTTATTAGCAAGTACAAATATCCTTCAGATAAAGAGTCTTTATATTTTCTCTTTAAAAATGCCAGTGGTTTAATATTCATAGTGTTCACATTTGCGTGTTGGTTAGCAACAGCATTTCCAGCTGCACTGAAAATGTCTTCACAATACAGGGAGGAGAACAACTTCAAGGCAGAATCACCAGCCAGGCAAGCCATAATTATATTTCACTCACAGCTCTCCTTCCACCCCCAAATTATATGAAGCTTATTCCATTCTGTTGCTGATTCCATCCTTAGCATCACTTACCAGGGCCGACTCGTATTTTACCACTGAGCTCCCCTCTTAGAAATCCTCCTATTTGCAAGCAAAAACCATAGCAAATGAAGATTATTCCTAACTCCAATCCCTGTTTCTGATCTATCACAATCATCTCCCACTCATTAGCATGACTGCCTACAGTTTTGGATAAAATAAGACATCCTTATCTCTTTAAAATATCAGTTTCCCCAACTCATTCTGCTTATTCTGTCACATGTTTATTTATAGATTGATTTGTTATAGTGGATAACAAATCATTGCCCTAATCCCATCTATAACTGTCACTAGTCAGCTTAACTTGCAAGACTAATACTAAACTGGACAAACACATATTATTCTCCTGATTAGTCTCCAGCCTGGAATACATCATTGCTGTCATTCTGGTATTCATATCTCATGGCCAATGATTCCTTACATGGAATCAGAGCATCTATTTAAATCATCCTGTATTCTCCTGGAAGCTGGCAGCACAAATATAATAAAGTTTATTGTCATCCTCCTGCTGATGCTGGTTTTCCTAGTGAATGTTTCTGTGAAAGTCCCTTCTGAAGGCTGTGATTTAACCACTGAAATCACAAGAAAAAAGAGAAACATGAAGAGTGCCTTACTGCTCAGCTGATCATGCTCTTTCTCAGATTTTATTAATTTGTAGAGCAGCAGCACTGTATTTCAGCTTTCTTTCTCAACAGCTCTGTATAATTTTTTGAGATTGGCACTGCACAAAAAAATATCCTCAAAGATTGGCTCAAGTATGTAGCTGCCAATTTTTTTTTGTTTTTTTTTACTCACTGTCAAAAACACAGTTCTAAAGATTTTCAGAAGAGTGAAAAGGGGAGGGGGATTCACCAATGCCAGAGGATTTTAAATCACAGCACTTTTGGTCTCCATCCTCAGAGTTCCAAAAATCACACACAAGTGCTGCATTGTCTGCTCTCAACAGTAGAAACCCATCTGGCAAGTCAGCCTGGTTTGTTAAAACAAAATCATGGACCATATTGTGTCATTGCTTTTTGTGCAAACCACTCCCCTCTATCTAAATTTTAGTGGCAATGCTGGGGAAGAGTTCAGCTCTAAAACTGATAGCAGGATAGGGTCTGTAGGGTTCTGCATAATACCTCAAGGTCATCCAAAATGGGAAACATTCAGACAAATCTATGAGGCAACTGACAGTACAGATAAGAAGTTTTTATTTCCTAATGCATGGCATTTTAGAAACTGCTAGTGATAAAAAAAAAAGACAAAAAAATGAACAAAAAACAAACTCCACCCACCTTCTCCCCTTAAGTCTCCTTCCCCTACAAACTGGCTCACCTGTGTATTTGCTGTCAGGGAAAGGGACTCTTTAGGGGCAACAGCACATTCTGAACCCCTTTTTGTCTTCTTACACTTACTGAGACATGAATGAAACATGCCAGTCATAGTCTGGACAGTATGGAAATTTTTCTAATGGGGTAGATTTTGTTCTGTTTCTTTCTTTCAAGAAATCTGTGAGCAGCACTGAAGCACACCCTCACATGTTTTAATAAATAAAGACAAAACTTAGAGTTGGCATGATGAATTGGGATTGTCTTTTTTATGTGCATGTGGCAGCTTGGAGGGATTTGGGGAGTAGTGCCCCTGGGAGGTCACACTTGCCTCACAGTCCCAGTGTAATGTAGGGAACATGAGTGTAAACATGTTTCTGCAGCTAGGACCTAATGCTTGTACATTGCATGACAGTGGAACCATGTTTAAGAAAGCAACTGCAGTGTAAAACAGGTTACACTTGTTATATTACCTCTGGAAATACAGCAAAGCACCAGTCAAGGTGGAGTGGAACAAAGTGAGGCAGTCTGAAATGCCATGATTAAAAAAAAACCAAACAGAGAGGTAGCCATGTTTCTGCAGCTAGGACCTAATGCTTGTACATTGCATGACAGTGGAACCATGTTTAAGAAAGCAACTGCAGTGTAAAACAGGTTACACTTGTTATATTACCTCTGGAAATACAGCAAAGCACCAGTCAAGGTGGAGTGGAACAAAGTGAGGCAGTCTGAAATGCCATGATTAAAAAAAAACCAAACAGAGAGGTAGCCAGGTTGGCTGAGGATGCTGCCCCTGCCAGCTGCCTCAACTGCCTGGCTGACACTGTGCCATGCATTCCAGGCTGAGCATTTAGGAAAGCGAGAGGGCCATATCTCATTACAATTCTTGCCAGCAACTGTTTAGCAGAACCACCATGAAGACCCTGGTCAGATGATATACTGACATTTTAGAAGAAAATAGTGAACTCTTTATTAGAGGAACACCTACTATATAAGGGATACAGAGGGTTAATAGATCATAGACCTAGTGGCGAGGAAAGCCAGCACTCAACTTTTAAATGAGAGGCTATGAGTGATAATCACTCTTCCCCATATTAGACTTTGCTCCCACTGGTCTTTAAATGTCAGTAATAAAGCACTACAGTTTTGGTTGCTGAGCGTTATCAATGTATTGATATATATTTGTATTCTTTAATACTTTTTAAACACCACAATATCAATTTATTTGACATCCTCTCATGGCAGAACCACAAACGGATGAACTTTTAGTTTAAAATGGATGATAGCGGGGAAAGAGAACAGAATGCAGAACATGAGGCAATTGTGTAGCCTGACAATTTATAACACTACCTGCCTTCTGCTGCCTGGTTATTTATGTCTGGGTGGGGAGATAAAGGAAAGAAGGATAGTTGCAGGGAGGACAGCTTAATTTAAAACATTGTCACTTGCTCTCACTAAAGTCAGGAATCAGGTTCTCAATATATGTAACAGGTGCACTGCCTCTGAGCAGATCCACTAATAACAAAATCAATTTAAAACAAAGTGTTCCTAAAAGAAAGATGAATGAAGAGGGGACAAAAAACTAAATCAGAATGCTTTTTAAGTGTATGCTGTGACATTTCAGCTAGATACTACCGGCCACCAAGACAGAAATTAAAATTGCCTCCAGTATTCAGCTCTGTGGCAGAGCAGGGGTTATGTATCTGGGCTCTCATAAGTGTCCTCACACAGTAAACATGTATTCTAACTTGCTACGTTAAAAATCTGTGCCCAGCATTATGAGTTTATATTCATACTTGGACTCAGATGAAAGCTTCAGCCTGCTGGGTCTGCCTCAAAAACTGTCCAGCAACACAAGCAGGAACAGCCGGAGGCAGCAGGATGCTTCTAGGATCACCCAGCAGACAGGCAACACAGCCAGTTACAGATCATCTCAGATTTACAACACACCAAGCCAAAATGCCTCCAATGACAGAAAGCAAATACACCTTAAACCCAGGAGTTAGCAAGAATAAAGCATATCATTGTTTGGATTCAATTATGTGAAATACAGATTGCCCAGGACGGCTTTTTTTCCTTTTTCTGTCCTTTCTCTCTCCACACCCACTCACTGTTTCTTGCATTAAATGGATAGCATTGCTTTCAGCTACCATACTCTGCAAAATATCTTAATGCTTGAAGTTTGAATGTTTACATATTGTCCACCCACAAATGCACACAAGCAGATCAAAACTGACATGCATTATGAATCTAACATGTAAATATCAACACATTAATTTCAGAGAAAAATGCAGTATCTTCCTTGGCTATGTGCTCTCTTCATGAATGGTAAGAATTCACAAAATCTGCATTAATAATAAAAAAAAAGAGTATGTAGAAGATAGATGTAAAACATCCACTGAAATCTGGCAGATTTTGCTCAGTTCTTCATTGGCATTAATATCAGTCAGGTTCACCTGGGCTGAAGTCAGCTGAATTACACTAATATGAAAAGAAAAGCAGTCTTTTTGCTTTTAACTTGGGCCTTGGTCACAAAGCCATCCAACCACTGGGAAAAAAAAAAGGAATGGGCACTCAGTCACAGTCCAGACTGTTAGAAAGGTAATAAAAATGCTGCAAGCTCAAAACCAGAATTCATAAATCCACCATGCATGTACATTTGGAGCTTTCTGTTTCACATCAGATCTCAACAAAAATGGAAAATGCCAGAGCAATAGTACTATTTGCCATGAGAACAGAAAGCTTCTAAAGACCCTAAAGTGTTCCTACCAAGCACATTGTCATGACAATGAACAGCAACAAGACAGCAAGAATCCACTGTCACCAAATGTGTTCTCAAAAGAAAGCATAGCAACAGATGAATTTGCAGGTCAAAGACTATCATTAGATCAGAGAAGTTACTGCATGACTCTGTCCTGATGACAAGGATTATAACTAGAACAGAAAATGATGTGGATGATACCCACGTGAACAGCATCAATAGATGAGGAAAGAATTATTTCTGCAACTGGTGAAAGCCAGCAAGGCAGCATTTTGCTGATTTATCAGTGCAGGGCAATAATGGGATTATATCCTTATCCTGTGCTACCCTTACACTCATAGAGACAGCTCTTATGTTGACCAAACAACAATTTGACAGGATATGACAATTTCAACATTCTGAGAATGTTGGTTTTTTATTTTGCTTCCCTCGTTTGGTTCAAATAAACATTACATTAAAAAAAAAAAAAAAAAGAAAAGAAAAAAGAAAACAGAGAAAACATAATTGAAATAATTTCACTTCTATATTCTGTTTTCAAACTCTGTTTCCACTGCTTAGTTAAACACCTGCTTCCTACCTTTTCTCTCAAATTTTATTAGTTTTCTGGGGCTTGGTTTGTTTTTTTTCTAGAGGAATACTTACTCTTCTATCTGTGCCTGGAATTACTGACACCCAGCCTGTTGGCAGTAACTCAGCCAAAGCAGCACAGCCCTTTTCAGAGGACTCTGGTGCTGATTCATTTTGCTGTCAGCTATCACCCCTGCCTTACTATGCACATGCAGCCAAAGGAGGCTGCAGGCAAGCAGTATCTGCTACAAGATCCTGAAAGCCTTCTTCCTATACTGATTATTATTTGAAATACCCAGAGCTGCCTCCCTTCTCCTTTGTACTGAAGCCTTTTACTTCTGCCATCCTCTCCTCTCTATCTCTCCCCTACTCCACTCTATTTTTTGCAATAATTTTCTTTCTCACTAAATGCCCCCTGCACCACTGTGTTCAACAGTACCATGCACTGCATTTGTGGGACCTTGCTGCAATTTTACTACAGTACACTTGACAAGGTAATCTCAAATTATGATGCTAGCTGGTAGTCCAAACACCTCATAAATGTGTCCAATCCATCCACCAGCAGAGCAGGGACCCAGGAACCAAAATGCCCTTGTTAACATTTAAGCAAGAAACCTGCTATAGGCACTGTGGAATAGCATGTCAGGTAGGAGCCCAAGGGGTTAAAAAAAGAAAATCTCAACTATTTAAGCACATCTTGCTATAAACTGCATGAGCACCTTGGGGTTTTTGTGGATTTTTTGACACTTGTCTTTTAAAAATATATTTCTGTTTTGACATCCCAGTTCTGAGCACATTTCACTCCTGCCAACCCACTGTTTGTGTTTTGAGTAACTCAGAACAGACGAAGCGCTGGTCCAGAGACAAGAAATCCTCCAAACATCTGTCAACCACTTCCAGCCCCTGAGAGCTGAAAGCGAACTCCGCTCGTAGCCTTGCCCATCCTGCTGCAACTCAGAGGAGGTGGGAGTTGTTAGGATGCCTGCACAGCCAAGCAGGCAACAGAGGATGGGGAAAACAGCACAACTCGAAGCTGCAGTAGTATAGTGGTGGTCTGATGGTCCCTGGGATGTGTGGATGGATAGAGGGAATGTTATGAATAAGAAAAATTCCTATAGTGGCACTGAAAAGCATGAGTAGAGCATCCTTTGTCACAGGTGGGGAAAGGAGAAAAGAAAGAAAATGTATCATCTCATAGAAAGCACACCTGTGATTCAGCTGGTTTTAATGAGACCAAAGATTTTATGCTGGTAATCTGCACAGATCCTTTACCATGGCCCTTCAAGCATCTCATTTACTCCTAACCAACTCCTATGTCCTCATGGGAAGAGAAAAGGCTAGGCAAAAACAGTGGCTAGAGAACTAATGAGGAAAGGGAAATAGTCTAGTGCTGAAAAATGGATGGAGAGGGCCCTTGTGGATGCTGGCGAGGCAAGTTCCCTGCCATGCCCCATGCTCATCTTCGGGAGTTGGTGGACCCTGCCCAGTGATGTTGTGCCTGGAACAAGGGGTGAGGAGGGAGTGAAAGCAGGGCTTATGGTGCTTGGTGTCTCCCTCTTAGGCTGTCCTCTCCTGGTGTCATGGATGGCAGTTTGGCCAGGGCCAGGAGGAGCTGGAGGAGGAGGTTCTATGACCTTAATGAGCCCTAGGACAGACTCTTTTACAAGGAACGAGCTCCTGAGTCGGGGTCCTCAATAGGGGCTTTAGGGATCTCAGCATGGCACCACAACTACTGTACAGTGCTCATTTAACAGGTTTTTGTACCCATCTCTGGAGTCTAAGATTCTCTACAGTTTCTGAAGTGATACTCTAAAGACAAAACCCTGCTCCAGGACTGGCAGGGCAGTTGTCCAACTCTGGCACACTCCCCTTCTTAGATGTACAAAATCACCAGTGACATCTGGAGCCCATCACTTCCAAAAAGCCAAGAAACAATGCTCAGGGTCAACAGATACATCTAAAGCTTTACTACACTCTTCTTTTTGAATCAGCACTGCCCTGTACAATGGCAAATCCATTTAACATCTAAAACTCATGAATATCAGTTTAAGAATCAGAGCTAAGCTCTGCTTTTGTGGTAGATCCAATGGGTTAAACCACTGTTCACCTCCTTTCCCACTGCCCTTTTCCAATGCCAATCAGCAGGGGTCCATGTCTCCCCCCATCCCCACAGTCTTACACATTCACACACATACTCAAGCCTCAAAAATCCACCCTTAAGTATTAATGTACTATGTCTTTTCTCATGCATACCCAAACCGAGAAACCACATCTAAAGATCAAGAGGTATATAGACATTCAGTGAAGACACAGGTTTCTGTGGATGAGGTAAAGACGGTGTCACAAGACACCAGTGCCTGTTGGAGGGCTGGCACAGAAGGCAGGAATCCAGACATGAACTCATTAAATGGTATTTCTTACTGAATAAAACATAGACTTGCTCTTACAACAAAGCAGGCTTTGCTTTCTTTTCCTAACATGGTATTTTTGCATAAATTCTCCATGAGGAGAAAAGTCTCCAGAAAGTCTCCTGGCCTTTCAGGGGATACTAAGAGGCTTAAACAACGTTAGAGCTTCCTGTGAATGACAGGTACAGCCAATATAGCCACAAAGTGGTGATAAGAGAAAAAGAACTTTGAAAGACCATTTAGAGTTACAGCCTTGAAAAAAAAAAATAGCGTAAGCAGGAGAGAGAATGTTTTTCCTGAGAGGCAAAGTCATTCCCGAGTCTGTTAGCTACATTTGTTTGCTTGTTTGTTCACAGGAACAGCTAAGGTGTCTCACTGAGTGAAATACATTATGTCTCTGTAGACAGTGGCAGTATCTGATTCCTGTTCTCAAGAAGTGAGACAGCAGAGAGCAGCAGGAGACATGGATAAAATAATGACACTCAGTATTTAAATTCATAGGAAATCTGAAATTAATGAGTAGTGCTCCAACCACATTAGATTTGGAAAAAAAAGACAGCCTTCAATTTTTGTCATCTGTAACTAACACCATTTTATCTAGTCATGTCTGCAACTTAGCTAATACAGATTTTTTAAGAAATCTGTGCTGAAGTTAACCAATTAAATGTTATTTCTATGTGCAGAAGAGTTCAAATATTTAGGACGACTACAATAATATATTAAAATAATTTGAAAGGGGAGTAGCACAGCTTCATATCTTCAGCAAGCAAAAACCTGAACTTTGATAAAAGTAAGTAGAATATTCAGTATTGAAGTTAAACTAAGGAAAGCATACACATGTAAAAACTGAAAAAGAGATCCTGGAATTCAATGCCTATTAAAAAAGGTAATAAAGTTAGAAAGCTGTTTTGCTTGGGTCCTTAGATTAAGTAAGCATATCTCAATCTCTGTGAAAGAAAAACTGAAGTAAAACATAGCTGTTTCTTACTTAAAATAATTCAACAATTAACAACAAATAGAAGACTCTGGGCCAAAGTGTGCATTCACCACAAAACCATATCCCCAAGTGCCATATCCACACATTTTTTCAACACTTCAGGGATAGTGATTCCACCACTTTCCTGGGCAGCTTATTCCAATGCCTGACCATCTTTTCAGTGAAGAACGTTTTCCTAATATCTAATCTAAATCTCCCCTGGAGCTACTTGAGGCCATTTCCACTCATCCTGTCACTTCTTACTTGGGAGAAGAGATTAACCCCACCCACCTCACTGCAGCCTCCCTTCAGGTAGTGGTAGAGAGCAATAATGTCCTCCTTCAATCTCCTTTACTCCAGACTAAACAATGCCAGCTCCCTCTGCCATTCCTCATCAGACTTGTGCTATAGACTTTAGATCATGATAAGGAAGGAATTGAATTCTACTCTTGGTTCTATCACAGGCTCTCCATGTGACCTTAACTAGGGCATATTCTTTGTGACTCAGTTTCTCCATCTTTACAAGTAGGAACTTTGATTCTGTAAAGTGCTCAGGCATATGAACACATATTTTAATGTTAAGCTCGGCACTTCTTGAACTCAAATATCTTCTGCTTTCCAAAGTGGAAGCTGTTGGTGTGTGGGAAGAGTGTAGCAGTGAGCTCTGAAAGACCAGTGTGACCTCCCATTCACTTCTCAAGCACCCTCTGCTCAGGTAACCAGTATGCAAGCTCCCTCTGACTTGCATTTCATGAACAGAGATTACTCATCTTTCAAGTAATTTATTTTCCCACTGGAAGAGCCAATAGCATTCCCTTGTAAGCAGCAGCTTTGAGGTCATCTTCTGCTTTGGAGATTTAGTTTTCCATGTGTGGTGTGAATTAGATGCAGTTTGCTCCTCTTAACCACAGCTTTGAAGACAGAGGTTTGACTGCTATGGCTTGTTGTGGTATCAAATGCAGATCAGCCATGTAGCTTATCACAACTTGTAATGCTCTCTCTTCTATGTGCTACAACCATCTATTACACCTACTGCTCACATCTGTCAAGGCTTTCATGCATATGGGAATATATGCATGCATACACAGCCATATACTCTTATATATTTCTACCTCCCTGTATATACTGTCTAAACCAGAATTCTTAATAGTGATATTCAGCAAAGGGTAAATGGGTCATAGAGGTCCTTTAAGACATAGCTAGGAGTTTGCTGTGACGGACCTCTCTTTTCATGACTATCTTAAAAAACAGGACCCACTTGGATGCCAGGTTCTCACAGATTGAGCCATCCATGCCAGGGCAGCAATGAAAGGCATGATGGGCATGTGGCCCTCACAAAGCATCTGCCCCTGACACAGGTTACAGCAAACATATTCTGTTCTAAATACTGCTGTGCAAATCTCACCCTGAAAGAGAAACCCAAATATCTTCTCCATTAAATACCTCTAGTATTTAAAGAGGAAACAGGGGAGCTGTTCGAAGTGCTCGTTGAGGACACAGGTGAGCAACTCCTATCATCCTTGCAGATGTCATTAGCTCTGTGACACTAGACAGACATAAACAAAAGGAAGCATAGCAATCTATTTTTTTAAGGCATAAAAAATGTCTAAAAATGTTCCTAAGTTCAATGTCTCTCACAGGCACATATCTCAGTTTTGATTATGAGTTAATGGTGGACAAAAACTCTATGTGCAAAGTATCCTCTCTCTTTACTGTGGAAAGGAACCTATCTTGAACTGGTAGTGGCCTCCTTGGATAAACATGATTAGGTCCCTGCAAAGAACAGCACCCTCAGCATGAAATCTTTAAGTCAGCAGAACACGGTGACTTGAGCATGGGAAGCCTGGACCCCTGTTGCAAGAGACTGCCCAGCAATCATCAGTGCTGCAGAAACTGACTCTTATTTTTCTACTCTTTGTATCTTGCTGATCCCCACCAATGTTGCACAGCAACTCACGTGTGCAGGAAAATCTATTATCCAAATGCTTTTACTGTCCCTGTTTTTTTCTGGCCTGGTTACTACTTTGCTTTCACCAGCTGAGGTGTTTGAGACTTCTCAGAGGCCCACTGCAGCATGCAACTGTCAGGTCTCTAACCTGTCATCTTTATGACATACTCTAAGAGAGACTTTATGTGGGCATCTGGATAAATATAATACTTTCCAGACTTCTGGGAAAGTGGGAGTCTTCCTTGAGCCATCTGTGGGAAATGAAGGGTGCATTGGATTTCAAGCAGAAGAGAAGTGTACGTGTAAAGAACAGTGCTCCAGGAAATGGGAAGGCTAGAAACTATTCTTCCAGTGGCACTAGAAGAACATACATTTATGCATACAATCAGTTTGCAGGAACATTAAATCATTCACTGCATTATTTTTTATGTGAAACTTCTCTGTTGAACATTATGCTCTATATTCCTGAAAGTAGTTTATGATAGGACAAGAATTACTTTAGGCAAACACTCAGCAGGAAAAGCAGATACCATTGTTTCAGATCTTGATTATGCAGATTGGCTTCTCTCATAAGGAAATTAACTCTATGCCACAGCTGTGGAGACTAAAATTACTGAACAATCGATATTTTGAAAACTTTGAAAATATGCCAAAGGAGAAAATTACATGATTGAACAACAGCTTTTATAGAATCAAAGTAAAATATTTCACTAATGAATTTGTTCAGTGTTTTGTTTACAGATCTTGATTATGCAGATTGGCTTCTCTCATAAGGAAATTAACTCTATGCCACAGCTGTGGAGACTAAAATTACTGAACAATCGATATTTTGAAAACTTTGAAAATATGCCAAAGGAGAAAATTACATGATTGAACAACAGCTTTTATAGAATCAAAGTAAAATATTTCACTAATGAATTTGTTCAGTGTTTTGTTTACAAATTTAATTGTTTACTTTATTCTGATATACCCAACAATTTGTCTAACCACATATGGTTTAGAAATTCCTGTTAAATAAAGGACAAATGAAAAATGCCATTGTTGATTGTCTAGATCCAATACACAAAGCAACCTTTTACTATATATTTTAAAATGTTCTTTTAGCTTTTTTGTGCTAATTTTGAGTTCTATAATACAAGACCCATCCCAGATTGTGTTTTAGCCCAGACACAAGGAGGAAATAGAGGAACTTTAGCAAAAAGTAGAATCAAAAGTGTAAAAACTACTTTGAATGATTCAGGATCCTTACAGATTCCATTTATTATAAAAATAACGATTACAAATAGCCCCAGGACTGTGCCTTGGTATGGTAAGAAATTTCTAGGCTTTAAACCCTGAAAAGGATGGCAGCAAGATAGGAGGACTGATGGTGAGCAGTTAGAGAAGAGCAGCCAGATGAAACATGGTCCATAAGCCCGTCCCCACGTGCCCTGGGACTGAGCAATCACCAATAACCCAGAAGCTATAGAGACACAACTCAATAAGAGTTTCAGTAAACTAGCTCCAGATACCAAATCTGCTGATATGAGTATGATTCACATTCATTATACTGGAATTATTCTGACCCCCTCCAAACTGCCATCTCAAATGTCATTTCCGTCAGGTCAGTCACTCGTTTTTAGCATTATTCCTTCACTTCCTCCAAATGGAATGACACAATGAAATAAATGTGCTGCATCCAGCAAGTTCAGGTTACAAAAGCAACTGACGTCAGCAAGGCTGGTCATATAAATTCACTGTGAGATTGCTTTGGAAGAGACTTGTACTAAAGGATTCAATAGCCTTATGCCAGCAAAGGGAAGAGAGAAGGAAATAATTATATTAATTCTTTTTCTCTCACCTCTTCTTCTCTCTTATTTGTGGGAGGAAGATACGAAGTTCTTGCTGCTCACGGAAACATAGAAATTAAGCAAAAATAGTGTCATATTTTATAAAGCAGAGCAGCTGTCAACTCATATCATTCAGTCATTCATTACTGCAGGTACCATAACCAGAAGCTGGCACTATATGATCTAGGACAGCCATGCTTGCTTTGCCACTAATACTACAGGCAGTGCCTCATACCATAAACCCATCATTCATTATAGAGAACAACTGACAGATTCTTCCCCTAAGGAGGCCAAGATTACTTAAGTCTGAAATGCCATACCCTGTCAACCAGCACAGGTGTACAGGAAAGAAGCTCATTTACTGTCAGGCTTGGTAATACATAAAAATAGTCACTGTCCAAAGTTGATAATCAGTTAAAAAAAGCCAAAAAGCAACAACTACCAAACAACCAAAACCAAGCAAAAAAGATTTGGTGCACAGTTAATAAAAAAGTTAATAATAATTGTCTATTTTTTTCTTCAGGGCTATGCTATTTGAGTCCTTCAGGTGAGAAACTGCTTCATGCATAGCTTGCAGACCATTTCACGTGTGGGCTCTATAGCCACAGAAAAGTATTTGTAGGAGGCCCTTGCTGTGCTGCTGCCAGTCTTTCCTCTCGTGACTGAAATAGAGTGTGTGGCACAGTGTTATAGGGAGGCAAGAGGTCCAACATACAGCATGCATCTAGAATGACTGACTTCAGTTATACAGAGGTTTCATCTACCAATGAACTCAGACTAATTATCTGCATTTATACTTCACGCTAACAGATCCCTTTAGCCCTGTCCCTTTCAAGTGTTGGTGTCAAGCACATCATTTATAAGACAGAATTTGCTGAAAGGCAGGCTGGTCTATTATATAATGCCAAGCTGTACTGGAAGAAGTGAGGCTAGAACTGGAAATACTTGCAGTACTGTACATTGTTTTTTGTCCTTATCCAAGCTCTACTTGCTATTTATTTTGTTTTTACACCTCTTTTTCCCCACTCAGAGAAATATGAAAAGTTTACAGAACACCCATATAGTTAGTCACTCTTTGTCCATTTTAAGTCAGAGCAGGAAAACACTTGCTGACCCAGACATACAAATTACATCATTATCTGATGAACTGTTGCAGAACTCATTTGAATGAAGCTGACTTTGTGAGGAGCATGAAACTTCCAGTCATTTAGACAGGAGTTGTTCAGGATAGACAATATTAATTTAGAGATGAGTCATTATGTTCAGTACCAGTCTGGGAACTAATGATTTGATTCCAATTAATTTAAATCACTGGGGAGGAAAAAATACTATAAATACACATACAGCAGAATATCAAAGCAATCTTTCCCAAGATCCAAACTACGTACGTGCTGTCATTGCTAGGCTGAAATTTTCTTTTTCACATTGCATTGTATGTGCACAATCTTGTTCAAGTGCAATGGTGCTGGTTGCATTGACTAGATTTACTGCAGCCTCATAGTTCCTCAGAGGCAGAGAGCTCTGGGGTTCAGAAAGTTTTTAAGCGGAATGGAGAAAGGTTTTTGCCACTTCCTGATGCAGGTGCCTGATGTAGTTGACATTTTAGAGAAGGCAGAAACAGAGAAAGGACTCGCAGAGAGTTGCCTAGCTGATCCATGATTTTAGGGATAGGGAAGGGAAGATTGGGGGGGACAAAACAGGGATGAGTTATGTTTTTGTCTTGTTTAGCTAATATGATGGAAAATTTCTTTTAGCATTTCACAAAGGAAACAGGATAGCCTTGGCTGTCTTTCCATACATCAGGCCAAAGAGACCTGGGATCTGCTACTCAAATATACTTGCTCCAGTTACGTGTCTGTGGAGAACTCATGAAGAAGTCTGCAAGCGAGGTAAAGCTTCCCATGCTTGCAAGCTGAACCAAAGTCAGCAGATTATTCATTTGCAGAGATGGCCCTGTGGTATACAAACAGAAAGAAAATGCTGTTTAATAGTTCTTTGTAATGTGGGTTTTTTTCACCATCTCTCCTTCCATGCCTACCTTTGGGGCAAAGTCAGCCATGTTTTGACATTTAGCAAAATAGGGAGGAGAGCAGGATCAAAGCAGTGCATTGGGTTTATACAGCATTCTGGACAAGGATTGATTTTACAATTGTGAAACAACTGCCATAAGCCATGTCATGTGATGCTCACCTATAGTAAATGTTCAGTAGCATGGCCTTTTTCTGAGAAGTTGGCACATGGATACTTTGATCCAAAACTGCTGAAGGATAATTTATTTTCCTCTCCTTTGGAATACCTTGAGGAAAGATTACTTCTTTGTTTACCTTTTAAGAGATAATTGATAATAATTTGGATGGAGGTTCAACAGGAAAATTCTTTATGCTTTTGCAAATTATAAAGAAACCTTTTAATTACAAGCTTGCTCCCTTGCATTTTAAGTACAGGATTAAATGCATGCCAACTCAGTGAACTAGTGCCTTTGCACACTGAGCTGGCATGGCCTGCCACACTCCTGAATTCTTGAGTGACTGGTGACCTGCTGATACAGGAGATAGAGCCTTTGCTCCCCATGCTACAGCAACCTGGACTCAAAACCCAAAACAATAAAATTAGGAGACTAAAATAACCTGTTGCTATGTAAACTGGACTCCAGAAAGCAACACAGGGTTGTGATCAGCTGATTTGGTTTTGTTGCTGATTCTGTCAACAGGATGGAAAGGGAGAGAATTACTAACTCAGTCACTTCTTTCCCTCTCTGTAAACTGGAGCTCATGATATGAATCTATTTTGCAAGAAACTGTTAAGAAATGCCATGTAAAATCTTCTCTAGCTACATGTAAATATGAGACAGAATTTTAAATTAGCCCACATCAGGCTGACTGGTGACCAAACAGAGTGCTTTTTAAAATGTCTCTAAAGATGAAGACCCACAATATAAATTTACTG
>NW_008669686.1:78078-87966 GCF_000695815.1 Acanthisitta chloris
CTTTGATTGTTTACACCTCACTGACTGCATTGGCTCCTTCACTTGGGAAATTTGAGTTTTGACAGTAGCTCTGCTACATGATTTTCAACCCTTCAAGTTCCTCCTGTACTGCAAGCTGGTCAGTACATCCAGCCTTTGCTTGTACAACATACAAACTGCTCACATGCCTCACTGTATTCACTGGGGCTTCACAGCTCTGATTGAAATTGTTTACACCTCACTGACTGCATTGGCTCCTTCACTTGGGAAATTTGAGTTTTGACAGTAGCTCTGCTACATGATTTTCAACCCTTCAAGTTCCTCCTGTACTGCAAGCTGGTCAGTACATCCAGCCTTTGCTTGTACAACATACAAACTGCTCACATGCCTCACTGTATTCACTGGGGCTTCACAGCTCTGATTGAAACTCTTGCACAATTTCCCAGAAAAGATGAATTACCTAAGCCTGAAACTCAGGGTCTGTCCACATCTATACAAAAAATGCTACTGCACAAATGCTGTTGGTGGCTGCATGATCCATGGCAGGCAGTGCAAGAGATTTCATAACCATCTGACTTCTGTTTTCAGTAGCCTATATCCAATTCATTAGGAGAAGCTGGTAACTGTCAGCTCTACAAACGGGACAAAAAATGATTCAGTCCTCTCTATATAATCTGTCTAATAAATTCAATAGGTGTCACTTTTGTGGAAAGGCCTATATGCCTCAGCAGTAATTTGTCACCAAGAAACAGTTTCAGGGTGTTTCACAGTTGTGTGTCAATGTTCATTTCAGGCCTTATCTTCAATGAACATTTCTTGCTAAGAGCAATTAATTCCTTGCATCTGTCACTATAGGAAGAAAGCAAATGCACTTTATGTAGAAGGCCCATTATTCAGTACATTAGGCACTGATATGACAGTTCTCCTCATTCCACAGTTGAGCACAACAATAAGTAACCTCACTTATCACGAAGATTTGAAAAATGGACTATTATGGGGGTAGTTATTTTATTTCTCTTTCTCTCTTTTTTTGGGGTTTTTTTTTTTAGTTTTTTGTTTGTTTTAGTTTTTATTAGTACTTTCAAACATAACCCTGATGAAAAAAAAGCCCAAAACACACCTCTCCAGTAAATGCTGCATCACCATTGATTTCAATTAAAGCATATGAATAGCAATGGCAAGATATTTAAAAAAAAAAAAAAAAAGAAAAATGAAAGCAAAGGGATTTTTAGGAGACCACTGATAAGAATTTAGATGGAGGTGCAACAGGGAAATTATGTATTCTCTTTCCTAGGAGAAGAGTTCTAAACTACACCAAAGTATACTGGAAATTACTTGAAATGAACAGATCTGCCTGCAGCATGACTTTTGCTCAGCTCTGACCTTTCAATCCTAGCCTGCCCTCAAGTATAATGGCCTAAATAAATTTCAAAGTCAAGACAGGTTGTTGTGATCAACTTTATAAAGGAAATAATTAGATATTAAAAATTCAGTTATAACACTTCAGGATATCACTCTAAACAGGCGAAAGAAATGCTAGAAATGCCAGGAAAGAAAAGGAGAGAATGACTTGCTCATCTGATGTTTGCTGTAATGAGGAAGAACCAGGGAGATTCACATACAGGAGCTTTTCAATCAACTGGAGGAAAATGAAAAATGGAGGAGGAAAATAAATATATTTATTCTTTGCAATGGGAGTTACTGGTTTCCTGAAACATGACCATACTGTACAAGCTGCTAGGTGATGAAATTAAACAATCACAATAGCTACATTATACACCCTGAATATCTGTGAAAAAAAATATGTATGCACAGAACAGCCACTGAAATAAGAGAGGCAGTTTATTTGAGCCGCATGTTGCATTTGTCTTTCTCAGTGATGCCAGCAAATATTAGTTCTGAAAACCTGCTTCATAATCATTTTAAGCAAACACTGGAGAAAACTCAATTGGGATGCATTTAAGTAGGCACCACAGGAAGCTCATTCTGGGACAAGCTCACAAACAGTCAAAGAGTTATTTTGAGACAGAAAAAACAACACTTGACGTGCAAGTCCGGTCAGAGCTAACCAACATAATATAAATTGCAGATCATCACAGTGCAAAAGACCTTCTTTATCACAATGACACTAGCTGCTAATGCTAGAAATGTGATGCAGAAAAAGTTATTCTGCACACCTCAGAATTAACAATGCCCATTTTCTTACAGGTTTGTGCCATACATTTGCAGGTGCAACTCCATACTTACCCTAAGGGTTGAAACCTGTCTTCCATGTCTCCTGCTGCATGGCTATGCTGCTGTTCCTCCTTTCCCTCCTCCAGATCTTCTAATCCTTGTGTTGTTCCCCAGATTTCTCCTATATCCTTCAGCTAATGTTTATGCTTCAATATATCATATTATGACCAGATTTGGACTTTGTTTGTGGACAGCAGGCATAATGGTTTGGTTTGGGTGTTTTTTCCCCTTTATTAGGCAGCAATAAGATCTTTTCTCCTTTCTTGACATTGTTTCACTCAATACATAGGAAAATATATTTTTGAGACATCCATATTTTTATTAAATTTGGTGAAAATTAATGAACAGTTTCAGGAAAAACCCAATTGTGCTATCATAAAACCATGCAAAAATGAGCTAGAAAACGTTGAGTGAGCTACAACGATTTCTAGTTTAATTCTTGGATCAAAACAGGATGCTATAGTCAGTGAAAATTGATCTTGCATCATTAATTTAATCTCAGCATTTGCAACCAGGCTGGACTTTGTAATAATCATACATACATAGCTTAAGCTGTTCTACAGTTTTCATTAATGAAACCAGCTAGTTTTTCCTCATAAAAACTCTTAGAACAGCCCCCAAGTTATTCTGCAGCCTGGGATGAATACAGATACCCTGTACCCACAACCCCTCTCACTAGCTGTGCCCCAAGGCCACACAACCTTTGCCTCAAGTGTATACATGCAACACAGTCTTCAAATACCTCAATTAAACCAAATAAATAGTGTAAAGCAGCTCTAACCCTCTTTGAGGAAAACAAACTCCTGAGAAAAGCTGGGTTTTAATCAGTAATTTTCCATGCATCTAGTTGAAATCTAATAGTTAAACATGTCTATTAGCTGCAATTGCTGGGTTTTTTTTGTCCTATATTTTCAATAATATATCTCTGCTCTGAATTAGCAAAGGCCACTGAATGTTTTCTTAATGACTAGCACATAATCCCTGAAGCACCGTGTAGATGTTTTTCTCCCTTCTATTTAAGTTTCTAAAAAATATTTCAACCCTAAATGAAGGAGGAATTGCTGTGGGGTTTGCTGAGTTTCCACTGGTTTTTAGCAGCCTCTATTTCTTTAGCTAGCTCCTGAGTCATTCCAGAAATATCCTAGCAGCTCCTATGTCAGGGGGTCTTTGGACCACATGATCACAAAAATGAGATATTTTTCTATTTCCAGGTGAGTTTCATACACTGCAAGTTTAGGAACTGCTGTTATTTCCTCTTTGCCCTTTTACTTTGTCTTAACATTCATATAAGTTTCTCAGTCCCTTGATTCTCTGGTTCCATTACTCTATGAGCTGCTTCTCCTCTTGGGCATGAACCTCTTGCCTTACACACCAAGGAACCAACTCAGCTGGCATCTCAAGGATTTACTGCCATGGACACCACCCAAATGCACATGGGTACAGAAGTGCAGTTAGTATCATTTACAGAAGATTTTTTAAGAGCACAGGGAATACAGTGACACTTTGGCTACTTGGAAACCAACAAATTTTAGCTTAATTTAATTATTATATTAATATACTGGTTTCCAAGTGTCTTAAAGAAAAGGATTACTTTCTAAGCCAGTTGGAATATTTCTATTCATCATGTTCGTTCATGTTTTCTTTGCTGAGTTAATATTTTGTCATTCTTAAATGCTCTAAATTTTAAAATTTGTTTGTCCCCCTCTTCAACTGCTGCTAAATGAGATTTCTAGTAGGTTTAAAAAAATTAAATAGGCTGTTGGTTCAGTGATACTTTACTGTTTATTATTTAAATCCAATTATTTAGTATCCCTAGAATAATGAAAATAGATTTATACATACAGTGATAATTTTATATTTATGTCTTGAAACTTTGTTATTGTCATTATCTATCACCTTAGTGTTCAGCAGACACTGTCAAGCCATTATCCAGAAACAGGATCATAACACATCATTTGATTAAACATATTACAAAAATAATGAAAGGGTTTTTTTCCATTGTGCTTTACCAGAACAATGTAGAGATGCCATACACAACAATTCCCTCCTCACAACAATTCACACAGAAACGTCCTTTGTTTGCAAAGCTTCTTTGTCCTGTGATGCTTAATTAAGGATATAATGGAGAATATTATAGTCATTTTAGAGTAATTTGGAAGTAATGATGCCTGAGGCCAAGCATGGAGTTCTATTTAACTCATATCAACATACAAGTGTTGGCAATGGCCATTACAAATGGACTCTATTGCTATCACAATTTTCAGAAATAACTTGCAGTTCCCTTCTCCTCCCCCCACAATAACGATATTTTTTAAATTTCTTGGGTGCTATGCCTCTCAGCAGCATAAAGTTGCATTTTGTAAAAGCTTATCTTTCTCCTTTATTAAACAGCATGCATTGAAATCATTTTATGTTGTCATAAAGTTTTCTTCCCAGAGGCATGTAACTCCCATCACAGGTTGTAGCCACATCTATTGAGTTAGTCATGTGGATTGCAGAAGTGTGATAGCTGTTTATGCTAAATAAAAAGATCTAGAGGTGAATTTCATCCAGAATCAAACAACTAATTTCCATGAAGGCTTACTGCTGTTTTATGTGTTTTCAAAAGGAGCTCTTACCAGCTCAGTCTGGTGTCAAGGAAGACCAGGGTGAGGTTGTTATCCCTCAGGCTCTACTGAGGCTAAAAGGGGAATTATTTTTGATATGCACAGTCTACCTATAAAGGTTTCCAACATATATATTTTCTGTTTAAAATATGCTTTCATAAAGGCTATTTGGACTGTAGTATAATAATGATTTCTTATGAGTATTGCACAGAGACACTATATACCACAGATGGATGTGGGGAAAATTAGGTACTTATTCTAATGGAAGTTTTGAATTTGTCTCAAAATCAACTTTATCAATCTTTTTAGCAATGTATAGAATCAGAATAAAAATCTTAAACATGTGAGTCTGTTTCCACTGGAGAAGGAATCTTGGACTGTATTGAGCCAGGCTGCTTGCTGGAGCAATGAAAACACTCCAAAACATTTGCCTAAATCCAAGCAAGATATCTCCAGTGTTGTTAGTTTTTCACACTCATTTAGCTTCTCTATTAAAAAATGGTAAATTTTGATGCATAAATCTGTGCACTTTGATCTGAATTGTTGCCTTTACATATTCCATTCGCCAAGCCAAAATTGCTGGGCACAGAGTAGCTAGTTTCACTCTCTTTTCAAGTTTTGTACTTCAACAGTTAGTACCTCATGAAATCTTTTGTTAGGGAAATAGTACAGCCAATGGGTCCATTTGAAATTTTACATCTAGAGAGACAGGGGAGACAATCTGGAAAATTTCTCCAAATTATTTTCCACATTGAATACCAGCAACTCAGTGAAACCAGCAGAAAAGTCTCCGAAGGAGTCTTTTTTCCAGGTAAGTCCTTAAAACCCCAAAATTTGTGTGCTGTGCAAAAGCTAAAATGCATTATTTATCTGTCACTCCCAAGCACAGATGTCTAGATAAACATCTCCCAGCCATGTGGAGATGCCAACATGAGGCAAGTTTGTGCCCAGCACAGTTAAGGCTTAAGGTGCGAAAGGAACAAATTTCATCACAACTCAGGCTGCTATATATTTTTCTACCTGCCCTTATTGATCAGCTTTGAATTGCTCCCCCTCAAAGCCAGACCATGTATTCATTTCAATTTTTTATTTTATCTTATTTTTTTCCCTCCAGACTGGCATATTGCTTCTTAGGCTAAAGAAATAACAAAAAAAATTAATTTTGGAGACATGCAGTCCAGGACACTTCACATTAAACTGTAGACACTACAGGCAACTAGATAGCACTAATAGCACCTGAGGCAATTTCCTTTCCTATGTTTCTTCTCAGTTGCCAGCTGGAGTCTGGGCTAAAAATAACCTTGCCATGACAGAATAATGAATCCCAGCGATAAGTGTATTTCGCAGCAACGCAATGAAGTAATTATCTATGCGTTAATGGATGAATAGGGTGGTAAAGGGAGGGAAACTGTTATTGGGTGGTACAATAAAAATGCAGAATGAATGAAAGAAATGTGAACAAATGTTACTCAAAAGGGTCTGAAAATCATAGCCTGCTTTCCTGTTTATGTTAGTGTAGGAATAATTTACATGACATTAAAAATTGAAAATACTCATAAGAAATTCTTCTTAGCTGGCAATTTGTCTGCATAAACAATTACTGCTCTCTTGGCTCTGTGAAATTATTCTGTTTTATCTATAGGACATTTCAATAATTGTACCATATATCTGATAGTTACAGTGCCACTAATAGTAAGGGAAGTATATTTCAAAGCTGATCTACTAAAAAAACCCCAAACCGTTCAACCACAAAGTCATCCAAATCCAAGAGTTCTGAACTACTTGTTGCCTGAAGTATTTCACACCTTAATACTACAACTAAATAAACAAAGAACAGTATACCTACATTCTCACTACTATGATCTGAGTTGAAGCAGTAAATCTGCAGCTAGATACAGCTGATTTAGAGAGGGCATGAATTTCAGACTAAATTTACTCATTGAAAAAATAAATAAAATCTTGTTATTGCTGCTGTAATACCTAACATCACTATGCCCAAAATAAATTAGTATTTTTTACCTCTTAGCCTGCTGATTATCATCATTTGACATCATTAGCCTACTGGCAGTTTCAGCATTTCCCCTCCTTAGAAACCATCCAATCATATCTTTCTTCATTGTATTTAAAGACAGCACTAGGTCAGAGAAAGTACATTTTAATACTCGTATTTTAAGCCAACCCTCATTTCTCTTTATTGAGAAAAGACCAGAGAGGTTTCCACTTGGGGAAAACATCTTCCTTCCACCTGGAAGATGCTTTGTGTGACAGTGCCTGAGTGAGACAGGATGCTGTGTAGATAAAGAATGCATGCCAAAGATGAAGAAAGCTGATGAGATTTGTTAACGAATGTGATATAGTTATCTCAGCAGGTAGAGAAGGGGAACTTGCACCAGAGCACTCACAGGAAGCCCTTGATCCAGGAAACCATGAAGCCTGCTAAGTTTGAATCGAATTGCCTGCTTGGGCCCAGCAGCAAAGCTCAATTGCTTATTGTGCAGCACCATCAGAATGCAGATTTTCTTGGTTAGAGCATTTAATATAGCATGACTTGGTGTTCTGGACTTCCATACATTAGTAGAGAAAAGCAGAGTGATAGGTCTTGCATAGAATATGATATGTAAAACGCAGGAGAAAAAAAACTTTCCAGGCAGACCAAGCATCAGTAATGCACAATGTAGTAACACTTCAGACTAAAGAACAATGATGGCTCCTGATCCTGTAAGCATTTATTGTCCTGCACTCCCCTACCATGAGTAATCTCCTTGGGATTCAATGAGACTTCGCATAATAGTAAAATTAAACCATGTATCATCATTTCAAAAGCACACTTCTGGAGCAAATACTATCTGTATTCTCCACTCTATTTGCTGAGCAGAAGAGAGAAAAGAAGGAAAAACATAATCAGAAAGCTTCTCTGACAAAGTTCCTGCTTTTCTCTGTGACTGAGGAGAAGACATTATCACCAGATCAACTGCATAAATATTAACAGTCCAGTGATCAGGATATTTTTAAGTTGAATAGGTCAATATAGACTGAGCTAATACATCTGGTAGGTCCAGACTCATCTCATTTTGTCTCAGTTCACTTTCTTTGGTGGAATGCCAGGACAATGAAACTTCTTACATGAGTGCTGAAGTAAAATGCCTAAAGTTAATCTCAATCCTGGTATTTGTGTACACACAATGGCCACTTGCAGCTTCTAGACTCTGGTTTCCAGTGCAACTATTTAAATCTCTGCATTTGTATTTCTCTACTGTTTATATCCACTCCAAATCTGGTTTGATTTTTTTTTAAGATAAAATTGCTTCTGCAGATTTTTTCAAACAAAGAGTTTGTCCCAGGTGAATTTAGAGAGCAGGCTGAATATAATCCTTCAGTCTATGTACACTGTGCACTTGCTGGTGCTTCAGGTGATGACACTTGGGCTCAGCTGGGAAGGTTGGCTGTTCACTGGGGGCTTGGCAAGTCTACCCACAGAAGTTTATGACCCAACCAGCATCTCAGAAAAAGGACCCACAGCGAGGACTATGGAAATGGCCACATGTTCTGCCCCCCAAATTTTGGATGTGCTATTTCAAGACATACAGTGAATATGAAAAGGAATGCACAGGCAATTCCTACTATAGCCCAACACTATCAGAGATGCCTAAGAAAGGAAGGGCCTGTGGATTAAGTATGAAATGGATCGGCAACAGATGTTAATGTTCTTAAATTCTATGTGTAGACCAATTCTGGTAGATCCACAATCAGTCTTCTCAGTCTTTCTAGCCTTTCTGGCTAAGCTAAGATTTTAATGTTTCTTTTCCAACTGTGAACTTGGAGTTTTCATCTGCCTCTCCTTTTTTCTCCTGCAGTCATGGGTTACTAAAGATATTATTATGTCGAGGATGGAAGGACCAGTATTGAACTGGCACAATTACTTAGCTGGATGGTTAAAGAGTGCCTCCTTATATAGAAGGCATGTTTTCAAGTAGCTGGTAATAGGATGACCTACCCACACCTTACAGCCACAGTATCAGAAGGGGCAGATCAGTGGTGCACATTGTAAATATACATTTATAAATCATGCTATAAACAAGACCTGAGATGCAAACCTTTAACAGCAACAGCTGATTAAGTTTCCATGCACCTAAACACAAACTAATAATTTATTAACTCTTTTCAAATATTTGTTTAGCACAAAGAAGCATTTCAAAACCCTCACTGATTTTGTCAATTTTTAAATAAGGTAGTGGAATGCAAATTGAAAGAATTTGCCAGAAAGCCAGATAAAACCCCCAAAGATAGTAATACTCAAAACATTCTTTCTTCAAAGAATTTGGAATAAACCCCAAAACCGAAACAAAGAAATAAACCCAACCTAGATTAAATTTTAATGTACTCAAGGCAACTGGTTTAAGTAATGATGAAGCTGGTTTGAACTGGAGAATAACTCCTGGAAAGGAAGAAAGAAAGAGTTGGGAATTTAGAACAGCTGAGAAATGGTTAAGTAGAAATTTACTGAAACACAGTTGAATTTATGCTGTGCACAATGCAGCATGAAATAAGGGACAGAGAGGAAGGAAGCATATTAAGGAATTAAGAGTTTCCATTACAGGCTCATATCAGCACATGTCCAGTATTTATCTTTCTTCAGAAATTTTGCTTTCAAGCATATTCACACTGCTTGATATGAAAAAAAAACCAAACCCATATCCTGCTTCAAAATTACTTACCTTAATATTTTCTCTCGTACATATATCAGGCAACACTAGATATGATCAAATTACATATGTCTGGTACAGGAAACATATTACATATAGATATATCATTGCTGCTAAGTACCAGAGATGTAGGATCATGCATTAGTATTATTAAACAGAAAGTTTCAATACTTCCTTTCTTAACACCACTGCAGAATGCAGCTGCCGCTTCCCAACTTTGTTTTCTGCTGACACTATATCCACATCTTCTCTACCCTCTGCTCTACTCATGTTTAATATAGTTTCACGGTTGAGTCTTGACAAAGACACGTCAGGCCATCCTCCACTATCTCAGATAATAAACACAGGCTTCTTTATGTTAGTTT
>NW_008669686.1:87984-91217 GCF_000695815.1 Acanthisitta chloris
GAATTCTAACACTGGGCTAGGCAGCATTAATTATAGGGTAAAACACCTGCCAAGAGGAAGCAAGCACATTTCAGAGAGAACCCCCAAAGCTTCATAACTTCATAAACACAGTGCATCTAAAAGCTATTTGTAGGTGAAGCCAAATCTGAACACAAAAGTACATCCATTCAGCAGCATGCAATATCACTTTCAATTTTAGGATTGTGCCTCTGCTGATGAAATTTTCTAATTCAAGCTACTTGATTAAAATTCTGTGACTAATATGTGCTTAGATTAGCAGCTCAACTGCATGCAAGGTATCCTTCAAAATAGATTTGGATAGATTTATCCCATATTGCATTACAGATGTTGTAGCCAGACTCTACCAATAGCTTCCATTTTGAGCTTGTGCATCAGTCAAGTGTTTATTAACAGGTGTGACTGTTTGGGGAATTTTTCTTCAGTGACAACTAAAAAGTATACTTTCAATTTCTCTAAATAGCTTTATTTGTCCAGTTAAGCTCTCTGGCTTTATTGCTTCAGAAAATGTAATAACCTCCAATGTCTCTACACAAGATGCCACATATCCTACCTTCTCCCACACATACTGAAGCTGGTGAATAGACCAAATCTAAAATGGCAGAAAAGCAAGTCAAACTGAAGAGCCCTCACATGAGAGCCTTAGATGTTGCCAGTATAAAAAAGGGTGCACATGCAATTATTCATGTGGCTTCCCCGTGATACCAAATCCTAATGGCTGTATAAAGGTACAGGTAAAGGACAGTCATACAGACATATCATAAGAAGCATACTCAGATTTTACCATGAGGGTATAGATGGATGAGATGAAAACTGCACAAGCAGATTCATTCCCTGTGTATTGTGTCTACACAAATTTCCTTCTTCCCTCTTAAACTGGCACAAACCACAAAAATTAGAGCAACCCCAAAGACAGATCAGTTTCTAGAATGAAGCCTCACATAGTGGAAACACGTATTTCCTTCTTCCCTCTTAAACTGACACAAACCACAAAAATTAGAGCAACCTCAAAGACATACCAATTTCTAGAATGAAGCCTCACATAGTGGACACAATGCAATCCTGTATAGTTTAGCTCACCATATACTTCTGAAAGAGGTACATTACCACTCACTGAAAGAGTCCATTCAGAGGGGCATTTTCCCCCATGGTCACTGCAGATCGTGACTTAAAACATGACGATAAAACTGGATAAACCATTGTGACACTAAGTTGTGACTGTTGCTCCAACATTCCTTTCAATACCATCAAGACAAAACAATTTGAACCAAGAGCCCCAGGTCTGATATGAAGATAGTGCCACACAGCCCTTGAAAACTGTATCAGACTGGCTCACAATAAGCCTGACTCAACTTTTGTCTCACACAGCTAGTGCTCAGCTGTGTCAGCTGAGCTAGCGTCAGCTACAGCAAACCTCCTCAGCCAGTGACATGCTGTTTGTGATCTGCTTCCTGGCTGCTTGGGTAAACATTCATTACCATAAAAGATACATAACACATTAAAGAAGATTAATTTTTTTAAATACAGAGAAAGAGACAGAACGTGAGAGAGTGTGACTTGCTGCATCAGCTGAGCATTATGAATCCACATCCGCTGTCATTTTTGAGAATATCTGATTAAAATCAAGAAGTCTATAATAGCAGTCATTACTTCAACATGGAAATTAGGGGTATTGTTAATTCCTTTCAACATGTATCAGCTCCCTTTAATTGGATCTATATGCATTACTGAAACTGAAATTAAAGAACAGCTATGAAAGGCTTTTGATGTCAGCTGTATATATCATGCCCTGAATTAAGTTACAAAAATGGTTAATACATTATATGAATCTTTAAGTACCTATTTTCATTCCATTTAGTTGCACATGTCCTGAGCGTACACTGAGGTACTGCACTAATGCAGCAAAATTTTTAGGTTGGGTAAGAGTTCATTCCATTTGAATTGCTGAAAAATACATAGATCATGGTACCAAACCTCCCTGAAATCTGTTGGTTTAGAATTGATTTGTCTGCCAGATGCAGGATCTGTTTAGAAATGAGGTGCAGGACAGGGAAGAAATAGACCCTTTGACTTATTTGCCATCAGAAATGCCACAAGAATACAAAGTAAAAGCTGGCTGAACTTGGATGAGCACACTATTTTTTTTCCCCAAATAAAATGTGGAATTAGAAGAAAGGAAAAGTCTGTGCTTGGTTTCAATAGACCTTTATCAGAACTTCCTCTTCCATCTCACATAGCTAAATTTTTCCTTTGTTTTGCACCATGTCAAGAGGAAGAAAAAAATAAGTGTAATGTACCAGTCTTTCAAACTGTTAAATTTCCTTTCTCACACTTTTTACTGTAGAGCAGGAGTATATGACCATTTATTCTTATGCCTTCAAAACCTAAACCACATAGCACCCTGCCTGCTTGTCCTGTGGGGCACAAAACCATGTGGAAGGATGACTAAGTAGTTTTCCTCACCTTAGCTAATCCAGACTGTAGAGGCAGGGGAGGGAAGAAAAGGTTGCCCTAACACTTTGGTTTACACCCTTTTGAATACAGTCCTGTTTTCCAGATACCAACAACCAACATTTCAACTAACTGGACAAAAGAGATGAGCTCTTCTTGCTTTGTGAAGATGGATAACATAAGGAAAGACAAAAGCTGCTATAGGATGCATGTTTGCTGCCCTCTCAGCTGTAACAGCACTTTCAGTAAAAGCTGGCAGGAAAACAGGGGGTGCAGTCCAGAAACCTGTTTCTATCTGTGGGTTGTAAACTAGTATTTCCCAGCAGAGACAGACCAGAGGTCTCTTACTTGAATGAGTGCTCCTTTTTCTTTAAGTCAAGGATCTTTAGCTAGGGCTTACAGGCCTCTGAGAGAGGGTCTTAATGACTTTAATAAGAGTACCAAAACATGCTGATACATGTTGCACTTTAATTTCTGAATTACTAGAGAAGGCTATCCCTCCGGAAAGGGCTAATAAGGTCCATAATCAAAACAGTAGCTGTTTTGTTCAAGTGCTTTCTCAAAGAAGTCTGGAGCAGACCAGCCTTCACTGGACTTTAAAATAGTAACCTACTTCTTACAAAGAGTTTATAAAAATCTGTACTCCCCCAGCAGACCTGAGCTGATCCACTAGTAAAATATGAGTAAAATTTCAAACCCGGGCATCCTTCCCTTCCAGAAAACCAAGTCCCTTTTCCTGTGGGAATATCCTGCCTGAATTTCCC
>NW_008669686.1:91245-103490 GCF_000695815.1 Acanthisitta chloris
AGCTATTCCAGTCTCTGTATATACCATCTCTGTCCGTCCTTACCTTGCCTGCAGCAGGTTTACACCTTCTGACTTCTCAAAGCAGCACACCTGACTTCTGCTCAGGCTTTCAGAAAAGAGGTGGACAAGCAATCCAAATTTTATTTGACCAGAACAAAACCTCGAAGTAAATTAATGTAAAGTAGAGTAAAGGATACTTGGCTGAAGAATAGGTATATTCCATTTATGCCAATTATCCTAGCTATAGTTCACCAGTTTGCAGTGACAAAAAGCCACTAATGAGCTTTGTCACTGATAGCATTACTTTCTAATCTTAATTATTTTAGGATTATTAGCTTTAAAGCCACTTGAAAGAAGATAAGTTAATTCATACTAAAATTAAATTGAAAAGTAATGCTTAGATGCATCAGTATCTTCACAATAAAGCAGCACTACAAACATTCACTTGAATAAACCTCACTAATTCACTTGTTGCTATTCACAAATCCTTAAAAAGAAAGCTGATTAAGGAAACAAATTTTGAATAAATCGCAGTGACACATATAGAGTAAGTAAAAAAAGAGAAAAGTTAATCACATCCCCTAATTTTCTATTAACTTCAAAGTTTGTATGAACCCCGTTTGCTTTCTTCAGTGTGTTGAGTATTTTTCCTTGCCTAGTCACTGTGCTTCTCATGGTGGTTGTTAGAAAATTCGCTTCCTAACTTAGTAGACCCTCCTGGGATCAGGGATCCTCATGGGGGAAAAAAAAAAAAGCAGCAGTCTTTTTTTCTCCAAGAACCTTGTGACAAAACTAGTTCTTATACAGAGATTTGACTAGAGATGTACATAAGATCATGAAGCAAGTAGCAACTGGAGGCGCTAGGGTAGGATATTTAAATAAGATTTTTTGTTGTTGTTGACTGATATTTGGATATTTTTATTAAATGAGAAATTTCATCACTGAGCAATAAGTACTTCTCTGGAGTATGTCTGATGAACTTGAGGGATATTCTGCACTTACTAGCAACAGTACCATAGTAGTAAAGCCTCTATCCAAGAACAGCATACAGACTTGCCTACCAGTCTGACAATACATTACTTTAGACCAGTGAAGTGAAATCCAGAGCAGGGAGACAAACCTCCACAGTGGATACCACATGTCTAGTTTTAAGCATCTAACACCATTTTGGATGTCCCTAGGCTTGTGAGTTATCACACAGTTAGTGGATATAATAGGTAACCTGTACTATGCAAGATACTTTAAGCAATAGCATTATTTTAGGTGTCTTAAGGTAGTCCACAAGTCAACCTATATTTACACTCCTGATTTTCCCTCTCCCCCACCTCCTACATCAGTACACAGAGTGGATTAGATATCTAAGAATAATATTGAAAAATCACAAAAACTCTAAAGAGAGATATTATCTAGGACCCCAAGAGGAAAGGTTGAGTACAGGGCAGAACAGAAACATCACAAATAGTGTAATCAGGTTTTAATGTCTACATTTGTGTATTAATAAGCTACAGTACTGCATCTTTGCCTGGGATTTACCTGGCTGCAAGTCAAGGTTGTAAGTCAAGGAGAGAGTCACAATGTTCTCCAGCATCCTGTATCATGGTTAAGGTCACATAGCTTCAGGGATCATTGTTTCTTGTAAAAGTTCAGCTGTGCACGCAGCTCCAGCTGCCCTATGGGACCAGTTCTACTTGTTATGCACTCAGAGGCTGTCTCCCACATCAAGCCCCTTATGCTCCTGCAGCCTAGCTGGACATCCCAAATCAGTGCTTGGTAACAGCCACAGCCTGGGAACATTCACATTAAACATGAGGGGCTTGGAGAGTTCAGGCATAACCAAGATTACATGGTCCCATTGCTGAGGAGATGGCTGTGAAAATGTCTTGCTAAACTAATGAGTGAAATGATTTAGGTTAGAAAGATCTGCTTGGAGACTTTCTGCTGCAAGGAAAGCAAGGACTTGTAAAGCAAGTACACAAAAAATACTCCTTCTACCCTCCCTGCCCAAAATGAAAGGAAAAAAGGAAAAGAAAAAAGAGAGACATGCAATAACAATGCAGGTAATGCTGACCTATGCAGTATCTTAGCTGGACTGACTGGCACAATTTCTCACTTGCACAGGTTCTCTGGATGGTGAGAGGAAAGGGGTAGAAAGGATTGAGTTGAGCAGCCAGGTGGTTGCTTTTCTAGCATATTGTTCAGAGTTCATGTACTCCAGCAGAAAACTCTAACTGGAAAGAGCTGTCTTCAGCTCCTTATTCCATTGCAGTAAACACACTTCCAACCCACAGATGTGCACTCAATGATGTTGCAGAAGGTCTCACTGGCTATATCAGAAGAGCCCTATTGGTTCCAGACACCACTGCACAAGCACAGCACCCTGCTAGGTGCAGTGCATCTACATAATAGAGAGGGATTGTAAATTCTGCCTAAAAGAATTGCCATCTATTTTGCTGAATGTTTAATAACTTGCAGAGAAAAGCAGATTTTGGGTTTTGAAAATTTTTCCTAAGCAAGTGTCTTGAGGCTTTTTGCTTATTAATATTCAATTGTGAAAGAGAACCAAGTATTAATAAGGAGGTTAAAGGGGAAATGGGTATCTCTGCTGGTCATGTGTCTTGATCAACAGCTTACTCCTATGGTGAGAGATACAGGGCCAGTTTCCTCTACTTTCTACTGGCAGAATCCTGTGACCTCAGGGGTACAAAACTGAAAAAAACCCAGGAGAGGTTAAAGCCTTCGTTGGGATTAGGGAAATATTCCAAACTCTATCCATATGGGTTTTGCTATAAGTATATTCTTAGAGCTTCTGGTTAGAAAAATTGTGCTGCTTTCTTCCATACACATACAGGTAATACAGGCCTGATAATAAGGGATGGGGGTTTCAAGACTGTCCAGATCAGCTACAGCCTTTGCCATCAGCAACCCTTCTTAGATGTGGGAGAGAGCAGAGCTGGGACAGCACTAAGCACTTCTGTGATTCCCATCTGCCCAGGTGAGAGCTGGGGCATGGAGGTAAGAAGAGATGGGATGTTTGGCCCCTCTGTCAGGAAGCAAAAGGTTTCAGTCTCCAGAAATATCAGATAGAAGGTCTACCAAATTTGGCTCTTAAAGATGAGGGAAGGAAAGAAAAGCTCCTCTAAAACTTTGCAGCTATATGTAGGATGCTGCTAGATGCAAGGGAGCTGTCAGCTTTCTTAATGTACATTGCAAGTATGTAATTTAAAGCTCTTTAGAACCATTACTTATCTAAAAATCCCCAAAAACCCAACAAAACCACACAACCCCCCCCACAAAACTCCACAAAATACACAAAACAAAACAGCAAAATAAGCCATAGACAAAATAATTAAAAACAAAATCCCAACTATAGAAGCAGAAACAGTTGCTATTCTTTATTGTACTTCATAATTATGAGTAATTTTTTTCGTATTTATGAGATTAAAGCACTGCATCAAGCTGTTCAGGTATGCTTTTTTCTTTCTCAGAACATACAATATACATTTCAGTCACAAACTTTGCACAAAATATACAGAAAATATTGCAAATTATTTCTTTTCACTAATTCCTTGTCATAATTAAATACAAAGTGCAGCTAAAAAGTAATTTGGGACAAGAAAATTGCCAGTAACTAAATTTGTACTTTTGGTTTTCCCTCTACTTGTTCTTTTTTGAAAGCCTGTTTTTTAAGAAATAAAAACTTCAGCAATCTCTGTCTGCTCATCAGTCCGTTTTCTACTTCAGAACCTTTGGACCTCCTAGCTAACTTGAAGCAAATTTGACAGAGTAGCAGAAATCTTAACAGTAAGTATTTTCCTGAAAATTTCATACAAATTGATGTCTGGCTGGACTGCAATGAGAACCAAACAAGTTCTTCCCATGAGGAAAAGGGCTGTAGCATGAACTGAACCATCACCTGTTGTGTGTGGCTTGCCAATGTCCACCCAGCAGTTTACCTACTCAGAGACTTAGCAGCATATGTATTTCTCAACTCTGTTCCCCATACCTACAGTTTCTCATTCAATGGGTGGTCAGTGGACATGAGAGTGAGCCAAGAGAGAGCAGAGCCATGAGAAGCCTGTGAGGAGTCCCTGAGGTGTGTAGGAGCACAGGGGTTTGTGTATAAAAGAACAGAAAACCTGACATCCTCTGTGTTGCTCTTTATGAACTAACTTGACTGTAGTCTGGGAGATTTTTCCCCCTACTTAAAAAGAAATATCTGCCCTATCTGAGGGCTCTCATTCCTCTCTAAATCAGTGGTGCAGGTTTAGCCCACTGTGGGGCTGGTGTACACCTTTGCCATTCTTTGGCTATTCAGCACAGTGGGACAAAATAAAATGGTTGCTTCTGTGTGTTGCTTACACCATCCCTACTGTCAGGACCAACCAAAAATGTTCAAAAAATTGCAGCATGGAAGCCACAGATATGATTTTAGTGGAGAGCACTCAACACCAGTGGTTAGTACTTGTTTCTCCAATTGTCTAACCAGCCTTTGGGGGCTCAAGTGTGCTTTACAACCAGGGGAAGAGAACTGGGGAACATCATGTATCAAAGCTCCTTTGGTTGCACCTGTCCTACAGGCAAAAATAGAATTTTGTCCCTAGGGACATAAACCTGGCATTTTGCACTACACTTTAGCTCAGGGCAAATCTTTTGGTTAGAAACTTGGCTAGAAAATGAAAACAAATGCAGTTTGACTCAAAGCTGAACAGCCTCTTCAGTCAGCTACTAGAGAGCTTTTCCTTCTATCTGGCCACAGAACAAACCAAAAAATCCACCAAGATTATTTTCTTTTCCTTGAGGGAAGAAGTCTAAGATTAAGTAATAATCAATAGCATACAGTAAATAAACCAATCTCTTAATGGATTGCAAAGGGACTTCAGAGGTCTTTGTGCTGCATGGCAGCTGCTTCCAAAAGAACAGGCAATTGTCTTTAAAGTGCGTAGACAAAGCGTCTGTGCCAAAGAAAGGTTACACTCAACATCAAGAATACATGCTAAACCTTAGAAAGCCTAAAAGAAGCTGAGGCAGTAGCATGGATAGTTCTCTCTCTAACTGGACAAGGCACCCTGAAGAATATTTCTGAACATGATGCTCTGCTGTACAAACCCACTGCAATTCCTAAAGCCAGACCTACAGAAAGTAAAAGCTGTCAAAAATAATACAGAGATCCATATGCTATAGCTGAACCATTCTTAAGAAGATCCTAGAGGATTCAGAAACAAACTTTTCCAGGTGAAAAGCAGTCTAAGGGAGTGCTGATGACCTGACGCAATGCAGACTTGGCTGTATTTGCAGAATGGCCACAGCTTCTCTCACAGAAAAAAAAAGATTAGCAACCAATCACATCAAAACCTGAGTAATTACAAATATCTAATATTCATAGCACTAAAATTCTTAAAATTGCATCCCAGTCAGATCTGATCACATGATTTGCTACCCCTTATATTCTCTTTTCATAGCTTTGCTCCTTCTCGAGCTCTTCTCCATTACCACATCCATCCCCTTCCTAATAAACAGCTAGCCTCTCTTTGCTCTTTCCCATGGGCCAAATTTTGCTGAGTTTAAACTCTTATTTGATGGCAGTGTTAAAGAAATTTCAATTTTTCTCAGAAGATCTATTGTAAGCTGCTACCCCTGTTTTGTTTTACGTAAAATACCTCTCTCTGCAGCTTCTCAGTAGTTGGAGGTCATGGATGGCTTTTTTTCCACATAACTAAATAATGCAATGCTTTAATTCATCTGTAATATGGGTGTGATTATTGTATCTTTTCTAATGCCATTTTTCTGCTCTGCCCATTTATAAAAATGGATGGTGGACATCTTTTGCTCTGTTAATTTAAGCACCTGATTTCAGATGAAGGCATTCAAGTGATACTGAAGTAAAATTAGGCAAGCAGACAAAAACAGCAGAACCACACATCCCCTCAAAACACAACGCTTATCCTTTTTCCACCTACCAAAACACAGCTGGAAATTAGAGCTCCTGTTGTGCCCCAAAGTGAAATTGAGAATAAAACCTTAAGACTGTTACATTTCAGTTATACTCTTCCTCAACTTGCTGCATCTTTTTCTTTTGCTTGGAAAGTCCCTACTTCTCATATTCCCAGGTTATTTAGGTAAAAGGAAAGTGGAAAAAAGAGAGATGGATTCCACAGGACATGAAAAGTGTATTCCTATCCCCTAGATGTTTATAATAGCTTTGCTGCTGAGGTTCCAGGGAAAACAATCACGGGGCTTCCAGGTTGCCTATGTTCAGATTATAACATTCAACAACTGCTGTCTATCTGTCTGAAATACCCAACCTAATCATACCTTCCAGCTTCTTGGAAATACAAATGAAATGCATACAGGAAGCGAAGCAAATGTGTCGCCATCTCTGAATCTGGACTGTAGAATTGCAGGAACATGTAATAGTTTGGATTCCAGTAAGCTAAAAAGATAATTTTCTTCATTGGTTTTGGCTAAGTTTCATTTTGTCCATGCAGTAGTCTAACTGTAGCAAACCGTTTTTCTTGATTAAACTACAGTAAGTTGAGTTTTCATTGGTGGGTACCTATCTCATGCCCTAAATAGCCTATAATTCAACCCTGGAGATTTTATTCTGATTAATCTAACCACAGATGTGAAAAATGGAAAGAACAAGTCGGTAACTGCTTTCCCATTATATCTTGTTGAATTGCATTGATTGGTTGCTCAAAAGCACAACCTATTTAAGATATCAAAACAAAATAGTGCAAATGAAAGAATCTGAGGAGAGACAAGAATAGCATAAAATTCAGTCTACCCATTCTGCACACTTTGGATTCAAATGTTGGAAAAAAACAACCACTTCTGGCTACAAGTGAAATATGACTGAGCTGTGCTCTAAATTAAAAGCTTTGGATTTGATAAACTGTGTAACGATGGCATGGATATTTAGAAGTACTACCACTTTCAAGGGAGGAACAAAGTCTACATGGTATTATGCCCTTCAGATCTCATGATGTTAAACCAAAAAAATCACTGATTATAAAACTATTCATTGAGCTTAGGATGAAATTGAAATCTCTAACTGTTGGTTTATTATTTTTTTTCTGATGTTCTGCTCCGTTACATGGCTGAGAAGGTAGCAGATGGTTGTGAAAGATTCAGACAAGTATCTAGCTAGGGAGAGAGCAAATACAGCTGGGTGATTTTATCATCTGTATAGCTTCCAAGAATGCAGAGAAATGCACCAAAGTGGTTAAAAGAAGGAGCTGGAAGGTTGCAGTAAGGGCAGGCATGGTGTGGAGCAGACTCCATCTCAAAGCAACCAGAAGATGTGTTGAAATTCTTCACACTATTCTGGATTTCTGAAAAATTCTTAACAATGTTCTGACTCCATTTATTTTCTAGATTTAGTAGTAGGACAGTCCTTTCTTGATCATACTGGGGCCCTAAGACTTTGGTTCTACATGCTATTCAACAGAGCCTTAGCACCAGTATGGATTCTTTGAATTTTCATGCAGACACCAAACTTTCTCACAGAAACATACAGCTCTAGGGCTTAATTTAAAATGTGAGGAGCATATGGGAGGCTAAATGTTGAAGACTATAATTGATGTAGCAATGTATTTTACTATGTACATTACTGTATAATGCATTAGTTTAAAAACCAGAAGCATTTTATTTCTTCCAGTGTGACTATTAAATCCGATGAGGTCAAATCAGGCAAGTTACCTGTGTGCCATTAAAATTGGAGGCTGAGTTTGCCTGACTTCCAGAAGCAGTGAAAGAGACTGAGGAATGGGCAGGGCAGCTCCACCAAAGTCAGCTGATCTGCTCACAAGCTCTAAGATGTCAAGGCATATTAAATTGACAATACCAAAAGCACAGTGTATGGATATACTAGGAAATTAAAACAAATTTGGACATTAAAGAGTTGGTTCCTATAAGGTAAAGAAAGCAGGGGATTTGCAGTTTAAAAAGCTGCCAAGAAATCCAGTGCTCATTTAGGTCTGTTGGATAGGCATCAGAAATATGACAAGGGAGGTCAGGAGGCCATGGGCAGCTATACTGAGCTGGTGGGAAAAAGACAGAGCAGAGCTGTGAATCTGATCTTCTGCAGCAGGGAGGGAGAATTTGTGAGGACAAAGTGGGTATGACCTCAGATAACTGGGATCTTCCCTGGAGCTGCCATTCCTCTGGTGACTTATTTACATTCATTTGTTTTACTGGGACTCCTGTTCTAGCTCTCCTGTTGATGTCTACCATACTGTTCTCATTTGTGCTTTGCTGATTTAAAGACTTGTGAGTTCTGGGAGAACAAAGGAAAGTGTACTTCAGAAGAAGGAGAAATGTACATGATAATGACAGCTCAGTTATGATGACCTAATGCTTTACAGTCATAAGGCTTTGGACACACCTGCATATCTGCAGAATGTGGGCATAGCCTCTGCTATCTTTCTGCTAAGAGGTATAGTACATGAACATTAAGAGAGGCACCACTTAGAAGTCATAACCTTTGAGATGACAGAGAAACAGCTGGGATAACAAAGAACATGACAAAAATTTATTGTGTAAGACTACACAATAAATCAACAGGAAGTAGCAGTCAGGCAAGCAATAAGCTATGACAAATGCAGGTATGAGAAATAAAGTCATACAGGACTGGGATAGACATCCAGTATGTATCTTGGCTGGTTTTTTTACAGAACAAACAGCAAAGAAAGATAAATAAATAGCTCATTTGTGATCTAGTTTAACAAATAAAAAGCATAATAACACCAAAATTTCCAGATGTCAGTAACTATATGTCTCTAGCAACTTAAGCCGTGAAACTCCCCTGCATTATATCAATGAGCAGCTTGTTTTATATGACTGTTACTTTTAAAATATTATTCAACTGATTTTCATGGAGACTAATTTTAACACCCATCTTTCCCTCCCAAAATGCAATTGTAAGTACTTGGTATTTGAATGGCACAGATTCTGCTCTCTGAATGTGAATGAAATAAGACAAGCAAAAGAACAGTTACCCTTCAGAGACCCGAAAAGTTGTCTGTGCTGTTCAACCTGAGAATCACAAATCTGCACATCTTATGCTGTCTGCTTTCTGGGTTGCTGGAACTGGACATTACATCAGATGGCCATTGTTGATACAAAAAAAAACATATGAAAAGGTGCTTTCCACATCCATATTTTTTTCCTGGAAAGAGGAGTTGATGATTTCGAGGGCTTACCCTGCAGAGATTTAGGTACAGAAACAACAGTAACCATACAAGCCAGGGAGCGTGGTGACAGCTCTGAATGTGAGGCCCCTACTCTGAGCATGCAAAGGGACAGACTCAGTTCATTCAATTAACACTGGGTGCATATTCCAAACCCTGTAGGATAAGCTCCATATAAAGTAGATATGTTGTATTTCCATTCACAATCCTTAAAATAAACACTCAACACAGCAACTGCCAGAAGAACCCTGGAAGCAGTGAAGAAGACCTGAAGTTCTAAAAAGATGCAAAAAGATTGGATTGCTCTAGAGGCAAGCAAGCTGCTTCCTGAGAGATGTTCTCTCTTCCTGTCTCCTCCAAAATGGGATTTCCTGTGGAACTAGCAGCTCCCCAGATTCTGTCAGCTGTCAGGTTTAGTGTCTTGAAAGGGACTGCTGTACAAGATGCTGGCTGTTGAACTGTTTAACTTGCTGACACATGCCTGAAGTTAAAAGGGGTGTCTGGAAGCCTCTGAACAGCCCATTGAATATGCCTGTCCCTTGAGAAGGGAATCACCTGGAAGGAGTATCAGCATGTGGTCTAAGCAATGAAAAGTGTCAAATATTGACATTTTGGAATAGCCCAGACTGGAGAACTGTACAGAGACATAGATCACCAGCCTGTCTGGTAGAGCAACATCTGATAAGGACTGTCATATCTGAAGTACACTGTGCTCTCTCCTTACTCGTGGGAGTTACCAAAGCTATAGATATGTATATTTAAATTTGAACAATTATTTTGACATGCATGAAATCTCTGTTGATGCCATATTGCCAAAGTATGAAGAACAGGTGGAAGCTTTTTCTTATAAAAGGGTGCAACAATCAGTAACTAGGCAGATACTGGTTACTTTAAGTTAAACATTGACAGAGGCACACATTATTTGGTCTTTTATCCAAATATGGAATTGCTCTTAGATTGGGATTACAAAATTTCCTAATGAAATTAACTGCATCCACATTTTAATGATGCATATATTCTTTTTTTTGTTTGGGTTTATTTTTTCTGAAAAATGGATTCCCAAGAAATGGGAAGCCTCAGCAGTGGCAGGAGAAGAGAAGTGAAAACTACCTCCTGATAAGCTATTCATTGATTTTAAGTTTTGCCTTTAGGTGTGACAGCTGGAAATGTTTACCATCTTGAAACTGAACATAGACTCATGGCAGAGGACTGTTGGCACCTTCTACAACAAGAAGGAGAAAAATAAGAGAAAGGGAGTAGACAAAATTCTAGTACACATCTTTTGGAGTTTCTTTCAAAACTCTTCTGTTTTGAATACATCTAAAGAGACCCTCATTTCCCGGGCATGTAGTGTACCGTAAACAAAAAAGTGATTAGTGCGAGCAACTCCAGAAACCCTTATTTCTTGAAAATTTTTACCTCTGATTCTCCACTTGCAAAAAAACCTAATTAAACCCATGTTTTTAAGTATTCTTCTTCCATGTTGTTGCAAAGTGGGTTTCCCAGATTTCCCCCCCCCTTCCAAACCTTCTTGAAAACAAGTCACAAAAAGAAATACAGTGATGCAGATGAACTATATGGAAAGAAACCTTGTCAGGGGTGGCCAAGAAGAGGCTCATTCCTCATAATTTTTGCTCCAACCTGCCTCCTCTTTTTTCCTTCTAGAAAGAGAGAGCCATGTACATTTTTCAGCAAATCAACTATTCAATGGTTTCGGCCCTCCTTCCTGTTCACGAATGATCCATGGATTCCTTTTGATTTTCATTAATTTGGTGGATATTCAAATATACCAAATGAATGGTTTATGCAAATGTGACTGTTGCTTTGAGAAATTGCTTATTATTCATGCTGTGTGATTGATTGTCTAAGTCATGGGGTATTGTTTCTACTCCAGGAGTGGAGAAGCCCTACAACCAAAACGAGCTTTCAAGACGGCCAAACACCATCAGGGCTGTTCTTCACACAAACATCAGTTATTACCAGTGTCTAAAACACTTCCCCTTTGTGTAAAAGTGATATATAAACAAAGCCAAGTATTCTGATATGCAAAGGAAGGGAAAAGGATAGTTAAATGAATCCGCTAGGTCTCCCCTATACAAATTTTCATGATTATGCCACACTCACCCAGAAGCAATCTTTGAAATTATTTGAAAGTCATTTGCAAATACCTAAAAATAATTTACGATATAGGAGATCTTCAAAGGAAATATCTTTAAGACTTGGTCAGTGATTTTGCTAAGCAAATAACTAAGTACCTCAAATTCATGTTCTTTCATAGATAATTTCCATCATAAGCAAACTGATATTATCACCTATTTTGTATGTTCACAAATCATCTCTTAACAGATTGCAAATGTCTTGAACCACGTATTGACAGCTAGTCACTGACAATGGCATGCACTGAAATCAGAAGCTCTTAAGAAAAAGTGGTCAGAACAGCCAAGTATATCTTTTGTAATCAAGTCTATTGCTTAAACTGAAGAACATGCATGTGGGGTCTGAATGCTGACTGGAAGGTACTTCAGCCTGTTCTTCCTCAGTATTCTCTCTTCTTAAATCTTACAAAGTAGCTACACTTGTGTAGGTCTTCAGTAAAAAAAATAAAATCATCTAAATCCTGCTTTATCATGAAGACTGATAGAAAAATAGAAGAATATGCTAGGGAAGGGAGTATTCTATACATTAGTAGTTCTGGAGATGGAGTCCTGGATCGACAAACCCTTAGCATGACCCATAAATTTTTTTTTTGCATTCTGTATTTCTCCATGTAAGGGAGGTTTAGGGTATTTTTCTTTCACTATGTTTCTTTCTTTAAATGTTACGTGCAATTTCCCCCATCCCTTTTTACAGGGACCTTACATCATACTACAGCCAGCATGACAGCACAGGGGAACAGACTCAAAGCAACACAGAAATCTGATATTTCCCAATCCTCTATCATTGCTCCTTCCCCTCACCCTCCACCTCTCCAAATAATGCTTTTGTAGCAAGTGCTGGTATAATACTCTTATAATCAAATGCTCTGAAGTTCTTCTTAAAGACATGTGGATACTGCCC
>NW_008669686.1:103507-113072 GCF_000695815.1 Acanthisitta chloris
TCTGTTCTGCCCCATTTTTGAACTCTTCCTGCCCTTTTATCACAAAACTGAAAAGTCACCTTGTGGCACCTGCAGTCCTCTCTGCATCAGCTGCCTCTGCCCTCTGTTCTTTCTCCCTGCTTTAAAATCCTTCTTCTGCCCTGCTGTCTTTATAGCAAAATGTATTGATTCCTATAGAAAATCCATGTTGTTACTTCCTTCCTCTGACCCCTGTTTATTGATGAGATTTGGAGGGATGGGAACTTTGTACATCTGGAAAGCACCTGCAAGCACAGGAGAGATTCTCAGCAATAAAAAGACTGTCAATAAAAACAAGAGACCTGGATAGAGTTTGGAGAAAACGTTCTGGTTTCTGTGAGCAGGCACTGCATTGAGAACAGCTATTGTACTCCCCCTCTAAAAGAGAATCATTATCCTTGTGTGTGAAATGTGTTTCTTCTCGTACACTGAATAAATTTGATCTTTAATCTTTTATTTATATCTCAAAATGCTGTACCTGCAGCATCATAACCCTTAACTTCACCTAATGACTGAACTTTCTGATCTCAGACATTTAATCTTTTTATGTAAGCATGTCAAACTGCCTTGGAAAATGAGAATTGCAAATTACATTATGCAGAATAGAAGTCAAAGACTCCCATAATATGAGCAACATGATTCTTTGTTTTATCTGAAAGGACAGACACAAAGCAACATCTAAATATCAGGCACCAATGAATATTGTCCCAGAATTTCCCAATGGAAAATTAGCTCACGTAATTCTTCACGTTTGCCCCCAAAAAATCAGATCATTACCTAGCATCTTCTGGCACAACCTAGTTGAAGAGGTTAAGGCCATACTTATTAACACCAGATAGGAATTTTGTCCCCGTGTTTACTAACACTGCTGTGATATTATTCTTCTGTCTGTAGACTTTTTCATTTGTTACCTAATATGCAACTTATTTTGATGAATAGTACAAGTGCCTTCAATTTGCTCTTGTAATTAAGGTACATGATCAACCACTTGTTATTCAAAAGCATGATGAACTCTTAAGGTCTGTCTAAGGAAAAAATATTTTGCTTGTACAGCAGCATGTGAAGGCATTTGAAAAGCTGTAGAGATTTAGAGAAAACCATTTCGAAGTCCATGTAAACTAAGTACTTTGCACAGATATATTATAGAGCTCTTTTCCATTTCTCAACAAGAGCAGTGACTCTGTAATAGAAGTAAAAGCATACAAGCATTATAATTTACGTGGCCATGAAGTACACATTCGCTGAACAAGTATTCCCAGCATTAATTAAAATGCACTGCAGTCCTGACTGGAAAAATATTAACCATGCTCTAAGGCAGGTGGAAAGAGGAACACTGAGTTAAGTTAAACTAATGATTTACTTCTTTTGATGGTATATTGCATTTAAACATTCCCACTTAATTCCAACCTGCATGAATAACTGAAATCCTCACAAGTCTGAGACAGGCTAGGCTGGTTTTGTGACATTTCTACCTAGGTCTGAAGCAGGAGAGATTACACCTCATGAGAGAGCCTGCTCCTAGGTAAACTGCAAGTAGATAAGATATTCTCAGGACACTCATCTCTATTCCCAAACTTCTCCATGCTTCCCTCAACTTCAATAACTTCCAAACTTTAGCTGTCACTGTCCTAACATTTTTTGAGAGGATGAAAACTACTGCATCCTTATATTACAGTAGCACTAAGAGAATGGCCTTGATAAGTATACTTTTAGATATGGGTGAAGTATAACCAAAAATCACAGAATCAGCCAGTCTGGAAAATACCTCTGAGATCATCAAGTTCAACCTATGACCTAACACCACCATGTCAATTAGACCATGCCACTGAGTGCCACATCTACTTTGTCCATAAACACTTCCATGGATGGTGACTCCACCACCTCCCTGGGCAGTCCCTTCCAGAAAGATATACCAGGGTTTACACAGTGGAAATATTTATGAAAAAGAGTAAACTCTTTAAAAGTCCAATGTAAATAACAGGAGAAAACGATTGTTTGCATTTTTATCTTGTGAACTAAAGCATGAAAGAATTCTGCTACTTACTTAGAAACATAGAGAATGTGATTCTTGATCTGATGCTGCTTCCCACCACACCAGTGCTTTATCCAGTGCTAACTCCTGACTTCAGTGTAAATCTTAGTCTTTCCTTTAGCATTCTTTTACTAGAAAGAGTAGAGAGAAGCCATTAGAAAACTGGTAAAAATTATACATAGAGAATCCATTTCAAAATGACCAAGTAATGCATAACAGTGATCTTCACTGTACGGTCACAGTTTGCTAAAATTCTATGGAAAGAACAAGTGTTCTTCATTTGGAAAGCGACAAACATAAGAAATTCTTTTGCAGAGCAAAAAAAGATTGAAACAATTTACAACTTCCAAAACATGAAGTTCCAGCCAGCAAAGAAGTACATACCAAGCACCTATATGAAAGAGTTCTAGGACAATTAATTTTAGTAGAGGTGCTTACATGAGCAGCAGAACCTGCAGGAAAGCACAAACTATGGATAAAGTGAAGGTAATGGACTGAAAAAAGGAGTGCAGCTCTGAAGAAGAGCTTAGAAAGACTACCATCTGGACAGAATTATGTCTAAAAGATGCTGTCAGTGAAATATGCCCTATTCCGTTCTTTGTAGGTTTAGGAAAATGGGGCTTTCTGTAATTTTTTTAATAGAGATTTTTTTTGCATTTTTTGTCCTCTGCCAACCAGCAGAATTCCAAATCTGACTTTTCTAAAATGGGATAACAGTTCTTGCTTACTAGACAAGGATTGTTTGTTTATCTCAATTAACTGTTTAAAAATAAATACTGTAAAATTTTTTTTCACATGATTTTATAAAGTCTAGAGACCTGGGAATAAATTTGGGCATGAATTTTAAACTGCAGTAGACTAAAGGTCAAGTATTAGACATGTATTAAAAGAAGTAAATAAATTGAGACACTTAAGAATAAGCAACAGACAACACTTCTAAGTCAAGATACCTTCAAAACACTAACACTGAGCTCTGCCTTCTAAAATCTCAGCATTTCCTTCCACTAAAAAAGAACCACTTTCTCCAGGTAACCACACATCTTTGCTGGGCTCATTTTTAGAGTTGTGCCATAACGTTTTGGGGAAAAAAATCACCATCCTGTGGTGAAAGGAAGTTCACACACTGAGTTATTTTAAACTGGCATTGTGACCAGCTGAAGAGTAGTATGGAAAATACAAACATCTTGAGATATTTCCTAACACTGATCTTGCATATCATATTTGGTACCCTAATATTGTCTAGGAAATTTTCTGCTAAGTATATTGATCTCAGCCTTCACAAACTCTTTCCAGATTAATTTTTAGGCTTGAATGGGTCTAGGTAAGGCCTGGATTACTTGAACTTAAAATACATACACCTTTGAGGAAATACAAACCTTCTTGAACTCAAAAATAATATTGACTTTGAACCTGGTCCCTTTATAGAATTTATTAAAGAAAAGCCAGGCTAAGACTATAAGCACTGACTCATTATTTGAGCAGCATGAGATACTGATTCTCTCCACCAGAACAAAAAACCCACCAGGTTCTGGCACTGGTCACAGTATATCTGTTTTCTGCTTCAGACACAAAGAGTATCTCACAAGCTATTTCCAAAACCTGATGTTGTCAGTTCTGAAACACCCAGATTTACCTACAGTTTATGACTCATGAATATTCATATATCTTTGATGTCCAAAGTGTAGAACTCATGTTCAATTTTTTTCCCCCTTGCTCACTTTGAAGCTGTCAGCAAAACTCAAATTATGACCACAATGACAATGTTAAGGACATAAATTCTCTCCAAATAAATTTACATATCCATCCACTTCTTGTTTTCATCTTTTCCTCAGATCTTTCATTCTTTTCTTTTCCACTTTTAATATTTTTCTTTAAAAAAAATTTGCTGATTTCTCTTTATTGCTGAATGCTTTTCCTCCCTCTACATTTTTGTTTGTTGTTTTCTCCTCAGTCTTTCAAAGTATTTCAGCCATCTTCCAAATTGTCTTTTATCCTACTCCTATCTCATCTTTAGACTCTGTTCCTTTCAACCCATTTCCTTCTATTTTGTTACCCATTTTCTTTAGATTTCTTTTCAACAGCTCTGACTTTCTCAAAATGTTCCCCTTGAAATACCTCTAACTTCCTCACACTGTTTGAACCAAGATGATTTCTTCTCTGTAGGTGAAAATATCATGAAAGAATGGACTTGACATCAAAGGCCCTGAAAGATACAGCCTCTGTTAAAAGCCCTTCTAAGTATCCAGAGGAATTCCTAGTTAAAATAAGAACTGATTTTGTGCCTATGTAGTGCTATGCATTGTTGGTATACGTTATGGTGTCTGTGAGAAAAAGTGCAATATTAGACAGCAGCTGAAATATTTAAGAGAAATGCAATTTAAGGAACTATCTGGTCAGATGTTCTCCACAGACTTGAATACAAAATGCTATATGAACACCAAACTGTAATTCTACTGAAAGAAAAAAATGGGTAAAACCAGTACTAATAATGCCTAAATTTCAAATTTCTTCAGCACATCCAGACACAGAACAGTTTTACTGTGACAATAACAGTATATATGCATGCATGTAAAATTGGTCTGGCTCATATGGAATACAATATTTAATAGTCCAAAGGAGGTACAACATAGATGTTGTGCTCACTGCATTGTGAAGACATACTCTTTGGTTTCTGCCAGGAGCACAGAATACATCATGTGCATATTGTTTCCTACCTGATTCATTCCATACATGGGCTTTTAAGGAAGAAGGTCTCTAATTCAGCACAGGCAGTCCTTATGGTTGAAGCTCTGGGCCTCAATATTGTCAATACTAGCTTTAAAAAGATAGAATAATTATAAGGAAACCAACTTGCCTTTTTGTGTGTTGTGTGAATTGGAGTCATTACAAGAGGACCCTTTACCACACTAATAATTAATATGTACAAAAGTGCTTAAGTCAGGCTTAACCTGGTTTGAAAAGCTTTCAGCATCACCTTTAACCACTGGCCTAAGTTTAATTGCCTAAAGATCACTCTAGAGCTGGGTATGAAAGCCTACCTAGGACATCTCAACCCGATATCTCACTGTCTCCTCACCTTGTTCTGCTCTTTGGCGCTGTTTATCCTTTACAGTCACTTCAGCTTCTCCTTTTCAGGTTTGCAGAACCTCTAACAGGATGGCAGTGAGTGGCCAAAGGACATGTAAAGTCCAGGGTGACCGATTTCAGCTCCAGTTTGGTAAAGAGTTTCAGCACATGTTCAGCTTTGTCCTGATATGGTGACTTTGCTAGACAAGTGTGAAATGTGACCTGAGCCATTAGTCATTTCTACCGATTCTGACAGACTCATCATTAGGATCTGATCCCTTTGCAATAGAAGTTGTATATTGGGATTTTCCCAGTAAAATACATGGTTTTTTAATTATTCTATTGTTAGACTACTTATATCTTTTAAAGCTATGATTCAACTGATCTGAGTAGATCATTAAGAACATTAGTGGAAACAGGTTAAGAAATGCATTAGGGATATCTAAGCTAATTGGGGTTTCTCTGAGTATCCCTTTTAACTGGCAATACACACGTGTGTATGAGGTAGTTGCAACCAGCTAAACAAGATTCAGTTTTTCTTAAGTATGGTTAAGATCAGCACACACGATATGCAGCCAAAAGGAAAGTAAAAACAACCTGTTTCCTAGAAAACCTGAAGTAGTGTCACATAAGGCAGAAAGAGAAATAATCAATCAATGTTTACAGTTGCAGTGATGAGCAATTCTGTGCTAGCAAACAACAGTGTTTTCACTCCTTTCTTCATGCTGCTTCTCTCTTAGGAATAGCTAGCTCTTATTGATTGGTATTAGAGGGCATTAAAGGAACACATGGCTAAAAGAGTAATAATGGCAACAGGCAACACATGCCTGTTCTACTTTCTTAAAGATCCTGAAAACAGTATATGAAGGGTCATATGTGGAGTCTGATTTTTTGCTACTCATGACTCCTTAGGAATGAGTATTAAGTATGAGGATTGCAGACTTTGAAGGCATGAAGCAAACTAGCTCATGTCAGGGAGGCAGATCATGAAGGAGAAGGTTATGCCCATGACTGAGGGGGGGGTGGTGTGAGGCACACATGCTGATACCACTACCAGCCACAAAACACAAGCCACAAGGCATGAACTGGCCCTGGCCCCAGGCAGTGTTCAGCTGGACATAGTCCCAGCCTTGTCCCAAGTCCCGGGGCAAAGCTACTGTTCTGCAGCATGTGGTGCCACGAAGCAGAGTGGTGGCAGAGTGGATGGGCATGGCATTGCTAAGAAAAAGCAAAATACTGCAGATCACCTCTGATCTTTCCAAGGAGAAACAAAGACAAGCCTTGTGGGGCCCAAGCTGACAAAGAGGACCTGGCACCAGCAGTGACTTTTGGCCTGACAAAGCCCAACACAAAACTTACACTTATTCATAAAGTAAAATGTGAAATACAGAAAGGTCCTCAGATATTTAAAACACAGAGGCAAAGGGACTGCAGGAGGTCAAGAGAGAGCAGCATTTGATCACACTTCTGCCATGTTAACTAAGGCAGCTCCTTTACTAATTTATGTGTTTTCATTATATGTGCATTCGTGCAAATTTATTAACATGTCTCTATATACTCTTTTCACTGCTGTTGTCTGTAGGCATTTTAGAAGACAAATGAAGACAGTAGAACTACTGATTTAAAAATCTCTGGTTTGGAGAGCTGGACAGCTCACAATTTTCTGCCTATTCATCCCCTTCTCTCCTCCTATGTATTCAGCAATAAATACCAGCCATACACACTGCAATCCATCCCACAGCAGCACGATGTCTCAGCTATTGATAGCAGGTGTTATGTTAATGTGTTCAATCTACACACCATATCTCCACTGAGTGATGACATAGTTGCTGAAAGTAACCAAGTGGCTTCAAAATAAAAACAGGACTGTTGGGGGTGGATGGGCAAGATGTCTAAAAAGAATTGCAATCTTAAAACTTAAAATCACTGATTCCAGCATAGATGGTGGCAGGAGAGGGCTGGAACATAATAAAAGAAGTGGGGGGTCTTTGTATAGATCTGCAGTGTCAGAAAAAATACGTCGCTACGTAACTCTGGGTTAGCACCTAGAACTCTGCTGTGGCTATGAACTGTGCAAAAACAGCAGTGAAAATGCTGCCATCCCCTCAATTCTAGCATCAAACCTAACAGTCCACAAGCAAATGTCAACCAAATGGGGAAAGCACAGGGGAGCAATGAACACAGGAAGAAGGCCAGAAAACACCAGTGCCTAACTACCAAAAGATCTACATAGAAAACTTCCTAATTTTGCCCTTCTCATGGGTAATGGAGGATGTGTGACACTGTTTATCCATAAATTTGTCAAATGGGCATGATTTAGTCTTGTACATACGTGCAGAGGCTGACTGTCAGTTCTCAGACTCATGTGAAATATAAAATTCAGGGTGTGGAAAGGGGTCTCACTAGACTTGTTTATTGCTTCACCAGGGAGACAAGGCTGCTTTATCCCTCAGTAAGGTACCATTTGCTAATAGTTTATAAGTGCACACCATGACTGCCCTTGCTTTGCCTTTAGCATTTCCAGACAAAGGAGAGAGGGCAACAACTGATAAGGTCAGAAACAAGCATGTATGCCCAAACTGAAACACCTCTTCCATTAATGCAGTAAAGATTCTTAAGAGCAAGATGCTTGACAAGGAGCTTGTAAACATTTAATGTTTTCTCAGGTGAGTGTGGAAGGAAATGTTAGAGTTCTTAAAATAAAATTTAAAAAGCAACAAAAAACCCCTCAACCCCCCCAACCAAACAAAAAACACTCCAAAACTTGTTGTCTATTTTGTAACTTTATAAGCCCACTAAACAAATGCAAACTCCTACCAGCTTTGCCTTAATGTGATTTAAACTATTTTGTAACTTTATAAGCCACAGTAATTTTAGAGCCCACTAAACAAATGCAAACTTCTACCAGCTTTGCCTTAATGTGATTTAAGGGTGATTTCAAGGTAGCTAGCTGATAGCATGGACTTCAGCTTCTACAGTAGGGTGGTCTATAAAACTAAGATGCTCAAGCTTTTCCCATGTGCTCTAATACCTTTCTCAGGTATGACCAGTGTACTTTGGTGAAAAAAACACATGCACACAAAGTTTGTCTCTCCATTAAGCTGCACAAACCGGTAATGCAGAAACTGGATGTGAGTGTCTCCTGGGAACATTTGTCAGCTGCATAAGATTCATGGCTTTGTGAGGTCCAGAAGAAGAGTGTGCATGGAACCAGGAGGGCTAACACTCAACTGTGTGAGAGCAATGCATCGGTAATTCAGAAGCTGTATGTGAGTGTCTGCTGGTAACATTTGTTAGCTACATAAGATTCATGGCTTTGTGAGGTCCGGAAGAAGAGTGTGCATAGAACCAGGAGGGTTAACACTCAACTGTGTGAGAGCAATGCAGTTTGCTTGATTCGTGCTGTTCTTTGCCTCCTCATCAAACTCATATTCTGTTTCTGAATTTACCCACAAAAATTTTAAAAACAAATAGGAATTTCTTGTGATTATTTCAGATAAAGAATCATAGAATCATCAAGGTTAGAGGGAGAACATATAGGAATTTCTTGTGATTATTTCAGATAAAGAATCATAGAATCATCAAGGTTAGAGGAGACCGCTAAGATCATTGAGTCTAACCATTAGCCTGCCACTTTGCTGTAACCCCTAAACCATATCCTCCAGCATCAGATCCAGATGCCTCTTAAACACCTCCAGGGATGGTAACTCCACCACCTTCCTGGGCAATCTATTCCAGTGCCTGATCAATCTAACAGTGAAAAGTTTTTTCATAATATCTAATCTGAATCTCTCTGTCTCAGTTTATGACTGTTCCCTCTAGTCCTCTCACTGCAGGCATGGCAGAAGAGACCATACCCCCTTTCAGGTAGTTGTAGAGAGTGATGAGGTCACCCCTGAGCCTCCTCTTCTCAAGGCTAAACAAACTAAATTCCCTTAGCTGTTCCTCATACAACATCTTTTTTCAGAGCTTTTTTGAGCCTCATTACCCTTTGCTGGACTCACTCCAGTGCTCAATGTCTTTTTTAAATTGAGGTGCCCAAGACTGAACACAGTATTCAAGATGTGGTCTCACCGATGCAGAATACAAGGGGATGAGTACTTCTCTAGTCCTACTGGCCACACTGTCTTTGATACAAGCCAAGATTCCATTGACCTTCTTGGCCACCTGTGCACACTGTTAGCTCACATTGAACCAGCTGTCCACCAGCACTCCCAAGTCCCTTTCTGACAAACAACACACAAACCACTCCTCCCCCAGCCTGTGGCACTGCATGGGGTTGTTGTGTCCCAAGTGCCTTATAGAACCTCATGCAGTTGTCCCCAGTCCACTAATCAAGTAGGTCCAGGTCTCTCTGTAGAGCTTTCCTATTCTTGGGCAGACCAACACTCCCACCCAACTTAGTGTCACCTGCAAATTCACTGAGGATGCACTTAATCCCCATGTCCA